>NW_028321838.1:0-33382 GCF_062004578.1 Staurois parvus | reverse complement strand
TCATCAGCCACACCCCTCTGGGGGATGGACCACAGAAACCTGAAGGCATAAAAGGATTCCCATCATGCACAGCAGAATCCAAGATGGACGCCAGCACATGGAGTAACATAACCTCAGGGAAAAGGTATGACCTTGACAGTACCTCCTCCTCAAGGGCCCCTCTCCCTCCGCGGCTCAACAAAAGGTTTCTGAGGAAAGCGGGTATGAAAAGCGCGGAGGAGGGCAGGAGCATGGACATCCGCGGAAGGAACCTAGGAACGCTCCTCGGGACCATAACCGCGCCAATGAACCAGGAACTGTAATCGACCGCGCACCAATCGAGAGTCCAGGATCCGGCTCACCTCATACTCCTCATGACCGTCAACCCGGACCAGACGGGGCCGAGGTAGAGAGGTAGTGAAACGATTGAAGATCAGAGGTTTCAACAGGGAAACATGAAAGATATTGGAGATCCGCATCCCAGACGGAAGGGCAAGGGCATAGGCCACCGGATTCACTTTGCGGAGAATGCGGAAAGGACCGACAAAACGGGGAGCTAGTTTGGGTGTGGGCACCCGAAGATTGAAGTTGCGAGTAGACAACCACACCCGATCGCCGACCTGGTAAGAAGGAGCGGGCAACCGTCTGCGATCAGCCTGGAACTTCTGGCGCTGAGCTGAGTCCCTCAAGGCCCTCTGGATCTGCCCCCATGAAGAACGCAGGGCAGCAAGATGGTTCTCCACAGCCGGAATGTCCTGTGGTGAGAACCTCTCAGGTAATACCGCGGGTTGGAACCCATAGTTGGCCATGAAGGGAGACATCCCGGAGGAGGAGTTGACCGCCGAGTTCCTGGCAAACTCTGCCCATGGCAGGAGATCGGCCCAATCATCCTGATGGTCTGAAATATAACACCGAAGGAATTGTTCTAAGGCCTGATTGGAACGCTCCGCAGCCCCATTGGACTGCGGGTGGTAGGCTGAAGAAAAGGAGAGACTAATACCCAACTGGGAGCAGAAGGCGCGCCAGCATCTGGACACGAACTGACTCCCGCGGTCTGAGACAATCACCTTAGGTAACCCATGCAGGCGAAAAACCTCCCTGGAAAAGACCGTGGCCAGTTCTTGCGCTGTGGGTAATTTCCTGAGTGGAATGCAATGGCACATCTTGGAAAACCGATCGACGATCATGAGGATGACCGTATGACCCCGAGACACTGGGAGGTCTACAATAAAGTCCATCCCTAGATGTGACCAAGGACGCTCCCCATTGGGAATGGGTTGCAGAAGACCCAAAGGCAGATGCCGTGGAGACTTATTCTGGGCACAGATCGAACATGCCGCTACATAAGAGGCAATGTCGGCACGGAGGGTTGGCCACCAGAATAAGCGAGAGACGACCCAACACAGCTGGTTCTTCCCCGGATGCCCGGCAGTTTTGGCGTTATGGTAGGTACGCAGCAGGCGGGTGCGCAATCCCTCGTGTACGAAACATCTACCCTCCGGCTTCCCGGGAGGAGCATCAGTTTGAGCCGCCAAAATCTGTTCCCCAAGGGGAGAGGTCAGACTGGTGCGAATGGCAGCCAGGATCTGATCTGGAGGTATAAGTGAGATTGGCTCAGAGTCCTCCCTGGACAACTCAGAGTATTGCCGCGATAACGCATCAGCCCTGACATTCTTGGAACCAGGCAAATATGAAACCACTTAGTTGAAGCGTGACAAGAACAGAGCCCATCTGGCCTGGCGGGGTGTCAATCTCTTGGCCTCCGAAAGATAGGTCAGGTTCTTGTGATCGGTAAGAATGAGGACCGGAACCGCGGAACCCTCGAGCAGGTGCCTCCATTCCTTGAGAGCCAGAATGATTGCCAACAACTCCCTATCTCCAATCTGGTAGTTGCACTCAGCCGAGGAAAGCTTCCTGGAGTAGAACCCGCAGGGAAGTAGGGGTCCATCGGGCGACCGACGCTGAGACAGGAGGGCCCCTACTCCCGTCTCGGAAGCATCAACTTCGAGGACGAAGGGCAACCCAGGATTGGGATGCGAAAGAATCGGAGCCGAAGCAAATTCAGCTTTCAGAGCCTCGAAAGCTATGATGGCCTCGGATGGCCACTCGTGAGGGTTACTCCCCTTCTTGGTTAGGTCAGAGAGAGGCTTTGCCAATGTGGAGAAGTTCCTGATGAACTTCCGATAGTAGTTGGCAAAACCCAGAAAGCGCTGAATGGGCCGAAGACCATTGGGACGAGGCCACTGCAGAACCGCCGCAACCTTCTGAGGGTCCATGGAAAATCCCTCCGCGGAAACTATGTAGCCCAAAAAGGCAACCTGGGATCGATGGAACTCGCACTTCTCGAGTTTACAAAAGAGTCCGTTCTCACGCAATCGTTGCAGCACCTGCTTGACATCCTGGACATGGGACTCCATGGAGGCAGAGTAAACCAAGATGTCATCCAGGTAAACCACAACGCACTGCTGCAACAAATCACGAAGGACATCGTTTATGAATTCCTGAAAAACCGCGGGCGCGTTACACAATCCGAAGGGCATCACCAGGTATTCGTAGTGCCCAGTTCTGGTGTTAAACGCGGTCTTCCACTCATCCCCCTGTCTGATCCGTACAAGGTTGTACGCCACCCTAAGGTCGAGTTTGGTAAAGACTGTTGCTCCCTTAAGGCGGTCGAACAACTCAGAAATCAAAGGAATTGGATATGCATTTTTAATGGTAATCCGATTGAGACCCCTATAATCGATGCAGGGCCTCAATTCCCCACCTTTCTTCTTTACGAAAAAAAAACCCACTCCTGCTGGGGAAGTAGACTTACGAATGTGCCCCCGGGAAAGCGCATCCACAACGTACTCCTCCATGGCCTTATTCTCCGCAACCGAGAGAGGGTACACCCTGCCACGTGGAGGAGTGGCCCCGGGTTGCAAGGATATGGCGCAGTCGTAAGGACGATGCGGTGGTAAGGTACCAGCGCGTACCTTATCAAACACGTCCCGGTACTCCCCATAGTCGGTGGGCAACGCAGAGTCCGAAGAGGCACACAATACCTTAACCGGCCCCCGGATGCACCTGGCCCCACACTGTGGAGACCATGAGAGAATCTCGGCTGTTTGCCAATTGAAGGTTGGATTGTGCCTCTGGAGCCAGGGATACCCCAAAACCACCGAATAGTGTGGGGAAGAAATCACCTGAAAACAGGCCAACTCCCTGTGAACAGCCCCAATGGCTACCTCTATTGGTAGAGTCTCGTGGGTAACCTGCGGCGGTTGCAGGGGCCTGCCATCTATTGCTTCGAGAACCAATGGGGCAGCACGAGCCTGCAGGGGAATGGAGTGCTGTGCAGCAAACGAGCTGTCCAAGAACAACCCACCGGCCCCAGAGTCTACCAACGCCTGGGCCGTCACCGAGCCCCCCGTCCAAGAAAGGACCACGGTGATCAGTGGCTTATCCTTGCGGAACGCCGGGGACGAGGAAACTCCACCCAAGATCTGTCCCCGACATGATCTCAGGTGCGAGCGTTTCCCGGACGGACCGGACAAGACTGCCGAAAGTGACCACCGAGGCCACAGTACAGGCACCGACCCTCCCGACGCCGAGCGGCCCGCTCCCCCTCGGAAAGGCGAGCAAACCCCAGCTGCATGGGTTCCCCACCAGACAAGGTATCCCCAGAAGGCGTGGGAGGAGAGGGAGGAACGGGTGGGACAGAAAACGCAGGTGCCAGTCGATTGGAAGGCCTCCGCAGATGTTCCTTGAGTGAAGGCCTCTTCCTGAGCCTGGTGTCAATCAGGATCAGGAAAGAGATGAGCTCCTCCAACACCACAGGCAGTTCCTTAGCTGCAATCTCGTCCTTCAATGTGTCAGAAAGACCATGGGAAAACGCAGCCACCAGAGCCTCATTGTTCCAACCGACCTCTGCCGCCAGGGTACGAAACTCTATAGCGTACTCGGCCATGGTCCATGAACCCTGATGCATGGTCATAAGCAGCTTGGCCGCCGAGGCGGAACGAGCCGGTACGTCGAATACCCTACGGAAGGCATCGACAAAACCGGAAAAATCTTGAATCACCAGGTCGTTCCTCTCCCATAAAGGATTTGCCCAGGCCAAGGCCTTGTCTGAGAGTAGTGAAATTAGGAACCCAACCTTTGACCTCTCAGACGGGAAGGCGTGGGGTATTAATTCAAAATAAATACCCACCTGGTTGAGGAACCCACGACACTGACTCGGCTCACCCCCAAAGCGCTGTGGAAGAGGGGCAGAACCAGACATACCTCTGGGCGCCGCTGATGCAGCCGTCGAGGTGGTGGACACAATAGGCGGAGAAGCAGCGGGAGAGACCACCGGAGCGACTACCGGCCTAATAGCACCAGGAGCAAGGTGTGCAGTGCGTGCAAGCAGAGTTTGCAACGCCTGAGCGAACTGATCCAACAGGTGATCCTGTTGATCGAGTCTGGCGACTAGCGTTGGGAGCGAAGGCGTGCCTGCACCGTCAGGGTTCATGGCACTTGTGTAATGTCAGGGCAGGAGCTGAGGAACGGACAGGCAGGCCTAACAATGTAACGCACTGGCTGACGACAACCACCACCCACAGACCGAAGTCCCTCAGGGCGCGGAGTCTAAGTCCCAGGCTGCCCTTCACCAGGGCCCCTGATGGTGGGGATGGACTTGACGCAGCCAGGAACCAGGTCGCGGCCCCCGAGACACCTCAGCTGCGGTAATGGCCGCCGCCAATGGCGTGTAACTGGTGGAAGAGACAAAAGAGTAGTCAGACTAGCCGGGGTCAACAACAACAGGACAAAACGGTACAGGACAGCAGACGAGAATCACAGGTCACGAGCCGGGTTCAGCAACAGAGGATCAGATCAAAGGAGAATACAAAGAATAGTCAAGTCACAAGCCGAATCAGAATACCAGGAGAGTCACAAGAGTCAGAACAGAGTAATAGCAACACAAAGACACAAGACACAAGTGCAAAGAGCATGTGCGGGCCACAGGCTTATATGTCATCAGCCACACCCCTCTGGGGGATGGACCACAGAAACCTGAAGGCATAAAAGGATTCCCATCATGCACAGCAGAATCCAAGATGGATGCCAGCACATGGAGTAACATAACCTCAGGGAAAAGGTAGGACCTTGACAGTAGCAAAGGGAACGAGCATAACCTCTCTCGAGTTTGGCAAATGGGAGGGGACAAGGAAGTGGGAGGAGAATGCATACGGGGGAGGTCGGAGGTATAAAAATCATCCAGTCAACCTCGCCAGCCATGTTAGGAATCAGAGATCGGTCAGGGAGTAAGATACAATTCCAGTCAAGTTGGCCTGTCGTGTGACAGAGAGAGGTGATGCTCGTTCACGTCGCTATATTCAGGGATCAGTGTGAGTTGTTACGGCCACCTATAAAGCATCAACGTATCTTAACATTCAATCACCCCATCACCCCCAACCATCCTCCCAAAAATAAAAGGGGCCTCGGCCACATTCCCACATGTACTATACTTTACAAGTAAGCAGAGGCCTCTACCGGAGACTCAGGAAGAGGCAGGTGATCCGAGGCATGCAGGGGTAGAGCAGACTGCGTCTGGACAGTCTCATATCAGTAGCAAGACGTCTTCGAAGCAGCGAGGATAAGGTTCCGGTGTTGCAGGAAGAACGAGGCCAAAGGATGGTAATTGTCTAGAATGCTCTCGATTGATTGAAGAATGTGGGAGGCCGCTAAAGGCCCGAGTCGAGAACCACCTGAAGGCGGAGGACCTGTTATGGGTTGCGGAGTGCTTGGCGATGATAACCATAATAGGGCCAGGGAATTGTTCCCTGTGATAGGAAATTGAGACAAAATGAACAGTGCTCATCCTCTTGTTAAGCAGCGAAGAGGTACATAGGCCCATTCAGTGGTAGCGGGGCATGGACTGCAGGTGGAGCCCATGGAGCGATGGCCATCAACTTGTTGAATAGGTGGCGGGTGCATAGAAGTAAAAGCCCAACAAACACGGAACCGTGAATAGATGAATATCCAGGATTCTCAGGGCAAAATGGCGAGAAAACATAAAACCTTATAAGAGCTTAGGCACTTGATGAAGAGTACGCTGGAAAGTCAGGAGCGGTTTGAGAATCTCGGACTCTTAGATTTCGCGTCTCAGCTTCCTGTGTGCCTGAGAGGCCATCGGGCTGAGAGCAGCTGGTGTGCCCCTTGCGGGGAGTCTCGGAGGAGTCGATGGGACTATCCGCCCTCTACGATGAGATTGGCCAAGCCAATCCATAGTGCTGTCTTCAATTCCCAGATCCTGGGCTGGCGGCAATCGCATGGAACCATGCCACTCAGGCAGGTCAGTCAGTGGAAGGTCCAGGGAAGCACAGAAAGATGGTAATTCTTCAGGGGTTCGCAAGTTGTAGGTGCGACCATTAGCTTGTACAGAGAGGCAAAAAGGGAACCTCCATCTATAGAGAATGTTACGTGATCGAAGCATATCCAGAAGTGGGCGTAGCGCACACCGTTGTCGCAAGGTAATGCTGGATAAGTCCTGAAACAGTTGTATTTCTTCTCCCCCATATAAAAGATGCCTTCTATCTCTGGCGCAGCGGAGGATATCCTCTTTGAGCGGAAAACTGACCAGGCAGCAAATAACGTCCCTGGGTGGATCTGCGTCTCCCTTCCTGGGACGGATCGCTCTCTGTACACGCTCAATATCAATCAGGGATGCTGGCGGGCAACCAAGGAGATCATTAAATATTGCGATAACCGCTTTAGAGAGATCGGTAGTTTCCACTGATTCTGGGAGGCAGCGGATTCTAATATTATGCCTGCGACCCCGATTGTCTAAGTCTTCAATATGCTTATGGAGGTCCCTGATAGCAGAAGTGTGTACCGCTGATTTTTGCTGAATGTCATGTATAGCGGACCTGTTGTGTCTGGATACGGATTCCACCTGGTCCAATCTGGAGCCCAGAACCTGTATATCTGCCCTTAAATTGCTAACAGCGCTATTAAGCGATGTGGTCAGGGTGGCTTTGATGTCTGCGGCCACCATCTGGAGATCTCTTAGGGAGAGAGAATGGGAGGCAGAAGGAATGTCATGCTGGGGCACTGTATCTGGGGCTTCATGTGTGGCTGAGCAGGAGGGATTAGCCATGTCTGCATGTGTGCCAGTACAGGAGGGAGTCGCCATGTCTGCAGCTGTAGAGGGAGGGGGGGAGGGAGATGCAGAGGGGGAAGGAGATGGCTGCTGTTCGTCTCTCTGCTGCTCGGAGCGAAAGAGCTCCTTTATGTGCCGCCCCTGCGCGCTATAGCCCCGAGGGGATCGTGAACGGGCACTGGCTGATGTCCGGTCCGTCTTCCCCATCCTGTAACTGCTGAGTCTCACTCGGCTCCTCTGTAATGCGGAGTGGAGGGATACGGCCGGCGGGAGCTCTCGGGCTAAGCGTCCATCTTCCTGCCGCGGCAGACCATGTCCCCTATAAGTCAATGTTAGCATTTTATCCACTGGGCAATCGGAAGCCAGTGGAGGGATTGGCAGAGGGGGGTGGCGAATACGGAGTGGTTAGTAAGGTGGATGAGTCTGGCCGCAGCATTCAAGATAGACTAGAGCGGGGATAGCCTGCGGTGGGGTAAGCTGATGAGGAGGGAGTTACAGTGGTCGAGGCGAGATATAATGAGGGAGTGAATGAGTTGCTTAGTGATTTCTGGGGTTAGGAACGGACGTATTTTGGAGATGTTGTGGAGGTAAAGTCTGCATGAGTTTGTCAGCGAATGGACTAAGAGAGGCCAAGAGAGTGTAGTTGTTTGAGGAGGAGGGGGTGGTCAACCGTGTCGAAAGCCGCAGAGAGGTCGAGGAGTAGGAGCACTGAATAGTGGCCATTAGCTTTGGCAGTTAGCAGATCATTGGTGAGTTGAGTAGGGCAGTTGGTGAGTTTGAGTGTAGGGGGCGGAAGCCAGACTATAGGGGATCAAGGAGGTTGTTGTCGGTGAGGTGGGAACTCGGGCGATTATAGACTAAGCGCTGTAGGAGTTTGGATGTAAATGGCAACAGGGAGATGGGTCTAAGGTTGCTCAGGTCGGTGGGATCCAGGGAGGGTTTTTTAAGTATGGGAGTGATGTGCGCGTGTTTTAGAGGGGCGGTGAATGTGCCAGTAGAGAGGGAAAGATTAAAGGTGTGTGTGAGGGAGCGTAGGATGGAGGAAGAGAGTGATCGTAGGAGTTGTGAGGGGACGGGGTCAAGAGAGCAGGTGGTGAAGCGGGCTTCAGAGAAGACCTTTGTGACCTCTTCAGCGGTAGCGAGGTCGAAGGAGTGAAGTGTTGAGGGGGTTTTAGTGTGAGGAATGCTAGGTGGAGTGGAAGTCTGAGCAGTGGCGAGATCAAAGGAGTGGAGTGTTGAGGGGGTTTTGGTGTGAGGGATGCTAGGTGGGGTAGAAATCTGAGCAGTGGTGATGTCCCTATGAATTGCATCGATCTTATTTTTGAAATGGTTAGCAATCTCGTGGGTGGTGAGTGAGGTACTGGGTAGAGGTAGGGGCGGAGAGAGTAGAGAGTTAAAAGTAGAGAAGAGCTGGTGAGGACTGGAGGAGAAGGTATTAATGAGGGTAACAAAGTAAGCTTGCTTGGCAGCGTGGAGGGAGGAAGTGTAGGTTAGGAAAGCAGATTTACATTGGGTGAACGCTTGTTGGGATCTGGTTTTGTGCAATAGTCGCTCCAGCGCGCGACTGTCGTTTGAGATTTTTGGTATGGTCAGTCTGCCAGGGTTGTAGCGGTCGGGGTCTAATGCTTAGTGTTGTTGGGGGTGCTAACGAGTCTAGAGCGGCTGATAGCGAGTTATAAGCAGTAGTGGCCAGGTCAGGGCAAGACAGGGGAAGGATGCTGTCGTAGAGTTGGTCAGCAGCAGAGTGGAAAGGGGCAGTGTTCAAGTTGCGGAGGTTTCTGCCGGTGATAGTTTGACGCTTGGAGGGATAGGTGTTTGAGGACGAAGAGACTGTGAAGGTGATGAGATTGTGATCAGAGAGGGAAAATGGGGTGTTTGAGAGGTTATAGGGAGTACAGTGGTGGGAGAAGACAAGGTCTAAGGTATTTCCGTCGGAGTTAGCGGAGGACTGAATACACTGCGCTAGCTCAAAAGAAGAGGTTAAGTGGAGGAGTTGGGATGTAGCCGGGTTATTGACGTTAATGGGGATGTTGAAGTCTCCGAGGATGATAGTGGGTACCTCAGAGGAGAGAAAGTAGGGTAGCCAGGCGGCAAAGTTGTCGAGAAAGCGGGACACGGGGCCAGGAGGCTGGTAGGTCACTGCAATCCTCAGAGAGGCTGGAGAGAATAGCCGGATGCAGTGGGTCTCGAAAGAAGAGAAGGATAGAGAGGCAGGATTAGGGAGGACTTGAAAGGTGCTTAGAGGTGACATAAGTAGACCAACCCCGCCTCCTTTCCGACCGCTGGGCCTAGGTGAGTGGGTCAAGACAAGGCCTCCATAGGGAGGCAGTGTCAGCTGCTTGGAGCCAGGTTTCGGTGAGGGCAAGAAGGTTAAGAGAGCAGGAAACGAAGAGGTCGTGGATAGAGGTGAGTTTATTGCAGACTGAATGAGCGTTTTAGAGTGCACAGGAAAATGGGAGGGTGGTTTTGGGGAGCAAGGGGACAGATATAAGATTGAGGGGATTGCGGTGATTCCCGGGGGAAAGAGGATGTCTTCTATGTGGGCGAAGTAGTGGAGGACCAGGAAGATATCCCCAGAGGTTAGGAGGAGAAGGGTGAGGAAAGTGGCATGTGAGTGGGATGTATACGGGCGTGCATGCCTTCCAGTCCTGGCGTTAGGGTCAGCAGGAGAGTGGAGTATTAGCAAGGGATGATGAGAGCAGTAGTGAGGAGGTGGGAGCAGTGAGGGAGAGATGTACAGGTTTTTGGGTGACGCAGAGGGACGGAGAAGTGAGGTTTTGGGAACACAAGAGAGGACTATGAAGAGGAGGAGTAGAGGAGGCATTTAGGGGTGTAGGGAGTGGGGATCGGGTATGGAGAGATGGTTTCCAGGGGCGCTTGATTGGAGATTGACTAGCGTGCAGTAGAGTTTCTTGTTGTAGTATCTTTCTGCAGCTAGAGTTCTTGTCCTTTGGGTCAAGCTGGGCTGGGGTCGGTGTGAGTGGTGTCTGGGTGGTTGGATCTGGAGCATTTTGTGGCTGTTTCTTGTCCTTTGGGTCAAGCTGGGCTGGGGTTGGCGTGAGTGGTGTCTGGGTGGTCGGATCTGGAGCGTTGTGTGGCTGTTTCTTGTGGGAGGATGTTCGTGCTTTTGCAGAGACTTGCTTGGCAGAGTTCAGGGTCCAGGTGGAAGTTCCAGGTTGTAGGAGGAGGGTTGGCTTGAGGAGGAGAGGGATGGGTGGCAGTTATAGAAGTGATGTCCCTTGAAGCCGATGGGGAGAAGCCAATGTACCAGGCCACGGGCGACCCCTGGTGAAATGGCCGTGGGTGTCCGTGGGGAAGACTGCCGGGGTGACGATGGATGGAGATGGAGGGATGAGGATGGATGGAGATGGCTTGTCTGGGTGCAGGGGTGGGGATGGACATGGATGGAGATGGCTTACCAGATGCAGGGGTGTAGCAGAATACATTTTAGCCTAAATTTATGACTATCTTAATTTTGCTTTTGCTGTTTGCTATATTTTATAAGCAAAAGAGACAAATATTGTTTTTATTTTCAAAATTTTTTTGTTTATAGCGCAAAAAATAAAAACCGCAGAGGTGATCAAATACCACCAAAAGAAAACTCTACTTGTGTGATAAAAAGGACATAAATTTTGTTTGGGTATAGCATTGCACGACCGCTCAATTACCAGTAGCGCAATAGCGCAGTGCCGAACAGCAAAAAATGACCTTGTCAGGAAGGGGGGTAAATCCTCAGGAGGGCAAGTGGTTAAGTTGAATTGTTAATAAAAGGCTGTGATGGCCATTATACTCAATTTTTTGGTTTGGTTTCCTTTATTTGTATAAGAGGTGGGGGGGGAGCTGCATGAGGAAGATGTCTCAGTAGCTATTGGTTTTAGTTTGGGGGACATCTATTGTTCACTAGTCAAGGTGCAGTTGGGTACAAACCATAAATGCCACTTGGGCTGTTTTGATTTGTCATAACCAATAGAAGTTTTTTTTTAACTGTATTGTCATGTAGTATTTTATTATTTATGAGCACATGAGCCCTCAGAAGGTAAAATCTCACTGACACAAACATTCAGTCAGTACAAACATTCATTTGAACCTTTCACCCCTCAGCAGGCAGACTGTTTCTGTATACACTTCCATTGTATACAGAAAGTCACCATGTGTGTGAATTTCCTCTTCTATTGTCATCTGAGGTGTCATTTCTCATGTACTCACAACTCTCTTGCCCAATGGCTAGTATTACATTTTCTACTTAATTACAATTACAGGAACCCTAGATGAGTTAACTTACTAGTGTCAAATCCATTTTATTCATTAGGTAATATTGCCTAGACTACAGCATGCAGGAAATAACAGGAAAAAAACAAACCAAGACTATTATAATACAGCCTAACACCAGCAATTATTTTTTTTTTTTACATACTGGGACGCCCAATTTTTATTACTGGATGTGTCCAGTGACATTTGCCTGCTATTATTTTAAAATATTTTGTTCACACATACAGCACATCTGCACTGCTCATTTATGCCAAGTAGTGATGAGGTCGAGCATGTTTGGATCCTAATCCAAACCCACCTAAGCTATCCCATGAGGGAGCTGTCACTGGACCCTGCCAATCATAAGCGTTTGACCGCCCCGAGCATTCCCCACCCCACAGCTGCACATATACAGGGGACATATATAGGTGCAGCTGAGGGGCAGGAAATGCCTTGTTTACTTATGATTGGTGGGGTGCAGTGACAGCTTCCTGGTGGGATAGCTCAGGCGGGTTTGGTCAAGCATCCAGAATGGTTTCACCAAAGAAAATGAAACTGCAAACATTCCATGCCTTCACTATATTCGTAAGCTGCCCATAATCTGCAATTTTATGTGCATCACTGATAATAACTGGCTGGGTGGAAGGGGATCTATAACCTGATTTACTTAGTGGAAGAGAATGTGCAGTATACATCACAGAAAAGTCCTGCAGTTTAAGGGGCCATGTATTCTTTGCCGCTCTCATGCATTATGTTAATGCACTTTATTTCACACAAGAATGTGCACTGTGTAATACCAGCATCTTTAGATGAATGGGCAACACAGTGGCTAAATGGTTAGCACTTCTGTCTGGCAGTATTAGGGTCATTGGTTCAAATCCCAACCACGGCACCACCTGGAGTTTGCATGTTCTCCCTGTGCCTGCGTGGGTTTCCCCCGGTAACTCCGGTTTCCTCCCACACTCCAAAGACATACTGGGAGGTAAATTGGCCTTGTATGTGTATGTGTGAATGTACAGCTGCAAGAAAAAGTATGTGAACCCCTTGGGATTACGTGGAGTTTTGCATGAATTGGGCATAAAATGTGCTCTGAACGTCATCTAAGTCACAACAATAGAAGAACACAGTCTGCTGAACGTAATACTACACAAACATTAGATGTTGCCATGGTTTAATTGCACATAACATGTAAACATTCACAGTGCAGGGAGGAAAAAGTATGTGAACCTTTGGACTTAATAACTGGTTGACCCTCCTTTGGCAGCAATAACCTCAACCAAACGTTTCCTGTAGTTGCTAGTCAGACCTGCACAATTATCTGGAGTCATTTTGGACCACTCCTCTTCACAAAACTGTTTCAGTGTAGCAATATTCTTGGGATGTCTGGTATGAATCGCTCTCTTAAGGTCATTTCAATTGGGTTGAGGTCAGGACTGGGCCACTCCAGAAGGCGTATTCTGTGCTGTTGCAGCCATTGTTTTGTTGAATTACTTGTATGCTTTGGGTCATTGTCCTGTTGCATCACCCATCCTCTGCGGAGCTTCAGTTGGCGGACAGATGGTCGTACGTTTTCCTGCACACCACAACGTGCGGTACTGTGGTGCACTTCAATGCATATGTGTCGGTGCTCCACTGGGTGCCATTCAAAATGATGCATATGTACATTGCAGAATGGTTCTGCAATGTACATATGCATTTAACCCCAAGTAATCTCTTTCAGAAAATAATTATTCCTGGAAAAACGTAAGAAAACAATCACAACAAAATTACCTTCTGCTTTCTTATTTTTCTGTATTTATTCCTGGACATTTTCATGAAGGATGCCTCATGTTCTTTAGTGTCATATGTTTTCCAATATGCAGGACAATTTCCTTAATGCTATACAGTACTGTAAAGCAGGCCATAAATGGCTCGTAGTTCATGTGATTCCTGTTAAATTTGGGTGGCCCTGTCAGCACCATCCAGCTCGATAAAATTCAATTGAAAATATCAAAGGATCCAGGTGGAAAGTTGTCTACCCAATAGTGACTGCATCTAATAAGATGCAGGCACTATTTAGGTATTCAAGCAGCTCTGGGTGACAGGGTTAAAGATGCAACTAATTATACATAATTATGGGATATTATATGATTATGCCCTATTAGATGTGGCTAGCAGTTCACATTTTAAGTTGCAATTGTTTCATAATCAATTATATACTTTGGCAGCATGATGGCTAAGGCTAGGTTCACATCCATGCAGATTTCAGACCCGTTTTGGATGCATTTTTCTTTGCAATTTTTATGCATTTTGTATTTTGTTTGACTTTGGTTGTCAGGCAGCCACCGGCATCCATAAAAAACAGTAAACAACATGGTCATTAAGGGGCTGCAGCCAAGTCATCAGCTGTCAGCTGGGTTCCCCATTGAATAAAAACAAAGCTATTGTTGACAATTAAAAAAACAAAAATCAGGAAAAAACAGCATCGGGTCCCCCCTTAATCCTTACCAGGCCCTTGGGTGTGCCCCAGTCAATGACATCACAAGGGGGCGGGGTCACCCAGGGGATGTCACTGGGTGGCTCCGCCTCTTAATTGTTTAAACGTTGTCAGACGTCGAGAGCCTTTGTAGGGAGTAGAGCTTTTTCTTTGTTCCTCGGGTCGGCGGCGGTCGTGATTGATGTTGGATCTACTTTGGGGGACAATTTTTTTTTATTTTTTTAATAAAGAACTTGTCAAAAACTGTCAGGTTTTTATTAACTTTTTACACTTTTTTGTTGAATGAGTAGGCCATACCTATTCACATGGCAGGGTGGGATTTTTTTAAAGTCATCCCCCCCCCCGCAGATCCCCACAACCACAGCCCAGAGTTGTGGGGACGAGGCCCTTGTCCTCATCAACAAGGGGACAAGGTGATTTGGAGAGGGGGAGCCCTCCTTCCCCATAGCATTCCCCATGTTGAGAGCATGCAGCCTGGTATGGTTCAGGAGGGGGGGCACTCACTTGTCCTAACCTACCAGGCTGCATGCGCGGATAAGGGTCTGGTAGGGATCGTGGGGGGAACCCCACACCGTTCTTTTTTTAACATTTTGATGTGAGGTTCCCTTTAAAATCCATACCAGACCCAAAGGGACTGGTATTGATTGGAGGGGGGGTCCCCACACTGTTTTTTTCCAGATTTTAAAATTTGTTTTTGTATATATTGAGAACCCCGCTGCCAGCAGATGACTCATCAGTTGTTAAGGACGTGGCGGCCACCTGCTTCTTAACAACAATGTTGTTTACTGGTTGTTAACCACTTGCCGACTACAGATATCTGAATGACGACTTCACCGCAACCGGCCAGTTCTGGGAGGGGTCATATGATGTCCTCCCAGAATGCCCCCTACCACACGCCAACTGCGGGCGTGCACCCGGCAATCCTATGAACACAGCTGATCACGTAATGTGGTAAAAGGCCAATCACAGCGCCCTTTTACGACGTGATCAGCCGTGTCCAATGACACAGCAGATCACCGGTAAATGCAGTTGCTGGTTATCGGCTGCTCTTTCCTCACGCTGTCACAGCGCGAGGAAAGTACTGCCGATAACCGGCCTTTGTCAGAGGACGGATCGGCACCGATCATCAGGGCACTGATTATCAGTGCCCTGATGATTAGTGCTCAGCAGTGCCACCCACCTGTGCCACCCACCTGTGCCCAGCAGTGCCGCCCACAAGTGCCCAGCAGTGCCACCCACCTGTGCCCAGCAGTGCCACCCACCTGTGCCCAGCAGTGCCTAGCAGTGCCACCCATCAGTGCTGCCCACCAGTGCGGTGGCACTTATGGGTGCATCAGTGCCCAGCAGTGCCGCCATTCAGTGCCCAGCAGTGTCACCCATCAGTGCCGCCTATCAGTGCCCATCATTGTTGCATATCAGAGCCGCCTCATCAGTGCCAGATCATCAGTGCTGTCTATCAGTGCTGCCTTTCAGTGCCCATCAGTGCTGCCTATCCATGCCACCTCATCAGTGCCGCCTATCAGTGCCCATCAATGCTGCCTATATGTGCCACCTATCAGTGCCCATCAGTGCTGCCTATCAGTGCAGCCTCATCAACGCACATCAGTGAAGGAGAAAAATTACCTGTTTGCTAAATGTATAATAGAAACAAAGAAAACCTTTTTTTTTTCAAAATGTTTGCTTTTTTTTGTTTTTAGCTCAAAAACTAAAACACCCAGCGGTGAGTACATACCACCAAAAGAAAGCTCTATTTGTGTGAAACAAATTATAAAAATTTCATATGGGTCTAATGTTGCATGACCGTGCAATTGTCATTCAAAGTGCGACAGCGCTGAAAGCTGATAACTGGCCTGGGCACGGAGGTGGTATAAGTGCCCGGTAGGCAACTGGTTAAGGATGCTGGCAGCCCCAGCTCCTTAACAACCAACTTAAAGCCAGCAAAGCACAACATGCAAAATGCATAAAAAACAGGTTTATAGCAGGAACCCAGCTGCCAGCTGATGACTCATCGGTTGTTAAGGATATGGCGGCCGCCCACTACTTAACAACCATGTTGTTTACTGGTTGTTAAGGAAGCTGGCAGCTGCCCGCTCCTTAACAATCAACTAGCAGCACTAGGTTTGTTGGTTCAAATCCCAACCATGGCACTATCTGCCTGAACTTTGCACGTTCTTCCTGTGTATGTCTGGGTCTCCTTCCACCCTCCAAAGGTAGGTTAATTGACTCTAGTATATGTATGAATGTGAATTAGGGACCTGTCACCTTAGAGTGCACATTCTTTCAGGACAGGTACTGATATGAATGTGTAATAAATATATAAAGTGAATTGTAAATTGGCAGTGGTATATACTGTACAGCAAATACCTGTAATAATAATACAGTTGTCCATACTTATCATGTGACAGGGCATGTGGATAGGTATTCCTCTTTCTTTTTGAAAGTGGAAAATCTCTTTAAGGCTGTACATAGGCAGGCGGGTGTTTGTCTTTGATGAACTGACGCTGTCTGACATGTCTTGATCCACATCACTGCTCTAAACTGTCATGTGCTGAATCTCGCCCCACATCGCCCTTACTGCTGGTTCACTGCAACTGGAATGTACATCTGCCACAATGGGGTGAACGGGCCCTACACACACACACATCTATTGCAGAATGGGTAACTTCCCATTTAGCAAATTATATGCAACAATTCATTTTTGTATTTGTGACCCCTGCCCCTGTAATGCTGGGTAGCCAACTCAGAAGTTTTACAAAGGTCTGTGATAGAGTAGCACTATATATGAGAACATTTTTCACTTAAAACACACGCACAATTAAGAAGTGGTCAGGGGCAGGTTTCATATTGTCACAGGGTTACTTAACCACTTCAGAGGATTTACTCCCCTTCCTGACCAGGCCATTTCTTACGATACAGCGTTGCGTTACTTTAACTGACAATTGCGTGGTCATGCAATGCTGCACCAAAATGAAATTTATGTCCTTTTTTCCCACTAATAGATCTTTCTTTTGGTGGTATTTGATCGCCTCTGCATTTTCAATTTTTTGCACTATAAAAAAAAAGACCGTTAATTTTGAAAAAAAAAACAATATTTTTTACTTTTTGCTCTAAAATATATCCAGTAAAAAAAAAATAAAAATAGAATTTTGTCATAAATTTAGGATAAAATGTATTCTGCTACGTCTTTGCTAAAAAAAATAATCCCAATATGTGTAAATTAATTGCTTTACGTGAAAGTTATAGCGTATACAAATGGCGGTATAGATACTGGAATTTTTTTTTATACTAGTAATGGGTGCAATCAGTGACTTATAGTGGGACTGCGGTGGGCATTCTGACACTGGTGGTGAACTAACTGTCACTGACATCCCCAGTGACACCAATACAGTGATCAGTGCTAATAAAAAGCACTAACACTGTACCTGGACAGGAAGGGGTTAACATTTGGGGCAATCAAAGGGTTCACTGTGTGCTGGGCTGTGTTTTACTGTGTTTTCTGTGTGCTTTACTATGTAAGCACATTGCTTTGTATTGCTCTCTTATGCAGAGCAATACAAAGCAATGTGCAGGAGCTGACAGGGGAGAGATCTGTATTTTTTTCATACAGGTCTCACCCCCGTCGGTGATACGTGGTGATCTCCGGGTGCTGGTGGGGAATCACCAGCTGAGACCCGGTGATCGACAGGTGAGGCTGCCAACGGCGGCACAGGTAGGACTTGCCCCTGCCCGTAAATGCAAAATCACACACATATATATATATATATATATATATATATATATATACCTGATTTTGTGCAGCCGTGCTGCCCTGTAGCAGTATTTCTGCTATAGGGCAGTGGGAAAGCGATTAAGGGGAAAGATTATAAATTAATCTGTAACTACTTTGTATTTCGTGTGTTTTTGTTGCAGGTTTTTAAAGTTTTATGTGCTGCAACTGAAGTCTATGGTCCCAAAAATGCATTTTCACCAAATAAACTACCTATAGTATTTTCCTCACCAGATGTGCACAAGGTGTCCTCAGCCAATCAAAGGAAACCTTGTATTCAATGATGAAAGACAAGGTATCCTGTGAATTAGTTACATACAGTAGCTAATCTGGCTGACAAAAGACACTAGTCCATCCAGATCAACCAAAAAAAAAAAACAGAATACAATGTTGAATACTGTATGTAGCTGATGCTACATACAGTTTATACAGTGCTCCCAGCAGGTACCAGTGTTGCCAACCTTCCATATTTTATTGGCAGCCAGTAAAAAACGGGCACTCTTCTCCTGCCAGTAAATGCTAGTGACAGGAAAAAGTTGCCAGTTAAAAATATGGCTGTGATGCTCAGCTCAGAACTGCACATGCGCAGTTCCGGTCCAGAGCTGGCAGAGACCATCTGAGTGGCTGATACAGTGTGTTCAGGCGGCGCCAGCAGGGGACAGGTCTGGCAGAGGTGGTGACTGAGCATGTCATGTGATGTCAAGATGCAAGGGAGCTGAGCAAAGTGCTGGAGCCTCATGTGCGGGTCTGTGAGATGGGAGAAAGACAAGCTGGGAGCAGGACTGTTAATGCTGTTTGGACTGGAGTGGACTGCAGGGACCACCTGGCGTGGAGAGAGAGACAGTGTGACTTAGGAGGATACGTGTTATGTCGGGGAGGTGTCATCATCATCATCTGTGCTGCTGCACACTGATGTCAGTGTTACTCTGAGAGTCAATTTCAAGTGTATATGCCTGCCCATTATAATTTCTTGCCCTCCTAAGTCCTACCCCTGAGTGACTTACTAAACCAAAAACAAAATAAGAAATATGTTTTTTGCCTTAACCACTTGCCAATAGCGCTATAGCCAAAAGATGGCTACAGTGTGGTCGGTTAGTTCTGGGAGGGCATCCATGGGCATCCTCCCAGAACCACGACCCCCGTGCACCCCCCGATCACAGATCAAGGTAAAGGGCCAATCAGAGTGGACCTTTACCATGTGATCAACTGTGTCCAATCACAGCTGATCACAGCGTAAACAGGAAATGCTGGTTATTGGCAATCCTCTCCTCCATGCTGACAGAACAGGGCACATCTACACTGATCAGTGCCCTGATTATCAGTTCAACCCCATCAGTACCACCTTTCAGTGCCCATCAGTGCTGGCTATCACTGCCCATCAGTACTGGCTATCAGTGCTCATCAGTGATGCCTGTCAGTACCGCCTATTGGTGCCCATCAATGCCGCCTATCAGTGCCCATCAGTGCCACATACCAGTGGAACCTCATCAGTGCCTATCAGTGCAGCCTTATCAACGCACATCAGTGAAGCAGAAAAATCACTTATTTACAAAACTTTATAACAGAAACTAAGAAAAACCTTTTTTTTTTTCAAAATGTTTGGTGTTTTTTCATTTATTTAGCAAAAATAAAAACCCAGTGGTGATTAAATACCAACAAAAGAAAGCTCTATTTGTCTAAAGAAAAATGATAAAAATCCCATTTAGGTACAGTGTTGCATGAGCAAGCAATTTTCATTAAAAGTGTGACAGCACTGAAAGCTGAAAATTGGCCTGGGCAGAAAGAGGGTGAAAGTGCCCAGTAGGCAAGTGGTTAACATCTACCTTAAATGAAATTGCTAATTGCATAGCATACTTGTTTGTAGCCTAAATACTGAAATGTTTTAACTTTTGGAAATGCCAGTAAAAACTTGGCTGTGCCAGTAAAATGTGGGCGTCGTGTAGTGAATTGGCAACACTGGCGGGCACATCTGTTAGTGAAGGAAATTGTCCATGTGGACCAGCTTGGTCACAAGAAACATGGAGTTAGGCTTTAATTTCAGCCCAGTAAAGTGTGCTGCAACACAACTGGACTTTGTTTCATTAATTGAGGTTGTTTTGTAAACCATTCAAAATGTACATATCATTATGGCATGAATGAGCCCCTAATAGTAAATCTTACTGCTATTGTTTAGTATCGCCCCATGGTGCAACATAATTAATTAAATGTCCCGCTATGTACCGTAAATAAAACCCACAACTATAAAATGTCAAAGTATACATGTCGAAGAACAGGCATTTTCTGACCCTTATGTACTTTTTTAACCCAAAGTATTTTTGCAGCACATAATATTTATAAAGTTTAGATGCATGTTTATTATATTGGAGGATAGGTAATAAGTACATTTTATGTTTTAAGTAGGCATAGGTATTGCCAACTTTTTTAGCCTTTTTTAATTTATGTATATTTCTTATTGTCTTTTAAATCCTAAAGAATAAAAAGGTAAGAAAGTTTAAAAGATACAAGTGATTCAGTACCCTGTATGATTGCAGATTAGCATTGTAGGAGTATTGTCTGTTAAGAAGCAGGCTCCAATTACCACAGGGAGGGAAGGCATAAAGAGGGCTGGCTTAGAGCAGTTGAAAAGCAGAGCATGATATAGTCACACCTGTTGTGAATGAGAGAGGAAATGCATGGAGTGAACTGTCTTAAAGCATCATTAATGTAGATGTTTCCCTGTGTTAAGAATATCTAAGGAAGCATTGAAAGACCCATGAGAAGGAAAAAGTGGATTTGTGTTCTAGGTCATCAGTGAAGATATCAGGGCTGGCCTCTGGACCTGCATCATGCCTCCACAAGTGATGCTGGATTGTTCTGATGGGAAAAGGTTAAGTCCAAAATTATCAGGTTCCTTGAGGAGGAGAAATTCATCCAGACCCAGCAGCCAGGAGCTTGGAATCAAATGTGTCCTTGTGGGAGATGGTGCAGTAGGCAAGACTAGTCTGGTGGTTAGCTACACTATAAATGGCTACCCAACTGAGTACCAGCCAACTGCTTTAGACACATATTCAGGTGAGTTTGATTAATTTCTTTAATACTGATAGAATTCATATGTGCTGTTTCAATTATGGAGTATAAAGCTTATTTTGGAAGCCAGTTTCTTTATAATCTTCTTGAGTAACTGAAATATCAAAATCTGTATTTTGAACACACCATAAGGTTCAAAACTAAAGGCGGCCATACATGAATCGTAATTTGGCGGTTCAGCAGGGACCTGCTGAGGCTAGATCTTTGTATGGGCAGGCTGATTGTACCAAAGTCGATCGATCGATTTATTTGAGTACAACCAGCCTGTCAGATTTTTTTGCATTCGATTACTGCCGTGGCTATAGCCACTAGCAGTAATCATTGTGTTCTGGGGCATTCCCCCATCAACACTGACTGCTGGTGGGGGAATCGAGCAGTTTTCTTTCCTTCCATCTGTGGTGGAAGGAAAGAAAATAGTCTACCTCTACCTGTGGTGAGAACTTTGTTGCCTATGCGTTTTCATTAGCAATAAAGCTAAATCATACAATGTCATTTGTGGCTCTAGGAAAATTGACAGCATATGGTGGGGCTCAACATACCAGAATTTGGATTGTTGAAGGGTGCTACAAAAATGGTGTTTTTAATTGCTAGGACCTCCAGACCCTACACTTAAACTCTCACACAGTCATGCAATGCTGCAAGCAAGTTGCCCACAAATGAGTTTGAAAGCAGTAACTGCAGGAAATTGTGGCAGTACCAGCAAAATTGCCTTTGTGGTGGCACCCACACTGTAACCCCACTGGTAACTGAATTGGAAGAATGCAATCTATGCATTGATAATATAGAAATTTAAACACATACAGTAGGTGACACTTTCTTGGTTATTTTTCTTTTAACACTTGGCACTTGGGTGGTTAACATCAAAGAATAATGCACACTTATACTGTTTCATTTTTAAACATGCCTAAATACAGGCACTCACCTTCACCCTAATAAGTTCCATTTCCAATCTTGGTGAAACATAGAGATAGAAGAGTGATGGTAGAAAAGACCAAGTGATCCATCGTGTCTGCCCCACTTTTTATTTATTTATTTTTTAAATACGCCATACAGAGCTTTAGTGGGTTGGAAAACCCAATGGAAAAAAAATGGCAGCGCATGTAACATGCATTGGGGTAACAGGATATTAACAAGACATGGTCAGTAGCTATTAACTCTATCCATTGCATAGTCTAAAGTGAAAATGCATGAGAAACAAGTGTAAAAGTAATGTCAACTCACAAAGTAAATACAAGCACTTTTATTATTATTATTATTATACAGTATTTATATAGCGCCGAAGGGTGTTGTACATTAGGGAGGGTGAGAGAACTTGAGACAATACAATACACTAGGGGTTTGAGGGCCCTGCTCTTTCGAGCTTACAATCTAGGAACTTCAGTGCATTTGCCTAACTCTACAAAATACTGCACATCTAGGGACATGCATAGATTTAAATGGCCCCAAGTGTTAAATATCTACTGTTTTCCTTTCAAAGTATAAGACCCTCTGTCTTTAATTGGGGAGGGGTGACAATTTGCTGTTGTCATGCAGAGACTGTGACATTACTAGGAAGGTGACACTTTCTAAACACATCTCCTACTCCTTCCTGTCCTGGACAATTGTCTTCATGTGTACTTATCCCACTAGGTCTTGTCCCCTGCTAAGATGTCACAGTTCACACCATGCAATCATCTTGGTGCTAAAAGGAGCTGTAACATAATATCCTATTAAATAGTCCACCCAAAAACTGATAGAAATAAGTAGCCTCTGGTGAGTTGAATCCCACCAGGACATTTATCTCCCAGGGATTGTGTTTTTTAGATCTCTATGGGGGGATTCTTGTATCTTCCTCAGTCACAGTCTCCTTTGTCACATCTTCTATTGTAGCAGGAGAAGGCTCAATTTTTCTGCTGTATCAGCATCATCTAACAAGGCACATGAGACCCTCTCCTATTTTCTATGAGCGAACAGAAGTGAAAATATTTCACCATCACAGCTTCAACACTTAAGAATAATGACCTGCATCTAACCAGAACTGACCCTTTTCTTTGCCTTCACTTTGTTTCATGTAATATTGTTCATCATAGTCCTATAATCAGTGTTTGGAAGTCTCAAGCTGGCTAAAAACTAGTAGCATTTAGTTTAGTTTTTTTTTCTGTGTAAATTTTAGAAATGTTTGTTCAATTTTCTAATTGTTTTGCCAAATCTACAATCCATTTGACCATTGTGAAAACTGGAAGGAGCAGTATGTAAATTTTTCCTGAACAAAGACATTTCTAACAGTGTATCTGGTTTGCATTCAGTAAAATCCATTTTGTTGCAAAATGGAATTTTAAAAACAAACAATATTGAACCAATTTCAAATGACATTCATTAAGTCATTGAATGTAGTGAGATTTTCATATGAATAAGGATGTACGTACGAACATTCATTTAAAGATCTACTACTGTATGGCCATCTTGGGTGTGCAGTAATAAAACATTTGGAGAAACTTTTTGTTTGATCATTTGCTCTGTAGAAGAGCTGTGAATGCTGAATATTGAACAATGTTATTTGATTCTGATACACTCTGATAGTGCTTGGTGTCAGTTGCATTTTAGTTTTATTACTATATCCTAATATGCCAATGGGAAAAATGCATATTTCTTCTGTGGCCTTATCAAGCTGCTTTCTGCTATCTTCCACTAGATTGAATTTTTCAGACCATTTATTTAAATGTGTGTTTTTTTTTCCTTTTTTTTTCATTCGATGAATTGAGGTGGGGGGTTGTCGGCATAGTATATGGATGTGTACATATTTCCCAGGAGGAGATTAGGCAGATATTTGGAAATTATTGGGGTGTAACTAGGTCATAGCAAAATTTTAACCAGGCCCTTCACTCAACGGGCAGATCAAGAATCAGAATGTGCAGCCAAGTAGTCTTTGTTCTGTATGAGCCTGTGATTTATATGCTTATTAAAATTAGCTAAAATGAGGGGGAATTAAGATGAATATTAAATGAATTCATTTTTTTAATTCACTCAAGCTGCCCTTGCCCCGGGACCCTATAACAGCTGTGTGTGCTGCCACGGTGATAAATATACCCTTGGAAATACTGTATGTCTATGGTCATTCTGTTGAATTAAAACAGATTGGGGTGAATTAGTAACTATAAGGTGGGTGGAGGGGGGTAAATTCTTGCTTATAACAACCAATCGGGATTCTTGTTTAGCTTATTCATAAAATGACTGGGGTAGACCAAAATACAACTGTAAAGACAAAAGAGCGAACTGGCCTAGTACATTATCCTTGGTAAATTGTATTAAATGCTGATAAAAGTTATACTCTGTGTATAAAAGCTTGCATATCAAGTGATGACACAGTGCTGGTTAAGACCCAGTGGACCTTTCAACGCCAGGTGGGTGTCATCCAGGAACCCAGAACATGGCTGATGCGTTTCAAGGATAACCCTCTTCCAAGCCACTCTCCAGTTTTCTTTACGCTTTCTTTTTTCTACTTTCACCTGGTGATCCAGCCAGTGAGTCTGTTTTTCAAAAGAACAAGCTCTCCAGCAGAATGTATCCGTTACAGAGATGATACAAACCATTTAACTAGCAGGGATGCTTAGAATGATCAGCTTTTATTCTTGTAAAACCTTTATCCCAAAATGAATAAAAATGACGTGGTAACTGGCTATAAAGTATTAGCTGGAGTTTGGTTTCAATGTGTTAGTGTATTTAAATCTGTGAGTACATCAAACACCCCCCCGTCCAGACTGGCAATGTTGCTGTCCAAAGATGCCCCCTGTGCTCATTCATTCAGAATGGGGGCAATCTAATACAGGAGCTGTTACTGGCCAGATCATCAGGTGACAACAGAATGAAACAGCCTAAAAAAGAAAACTAATGCAACCACCACCATTAATGACTAATTTTGGGTTTAACACCATCTTAAAGAAAAGCTTTTATCGCTTGCCTTATTCAGAGCTCTCAAATCCATAGATATTTCCACTAATTATTTGTGTCTAGATAACAGGAAGTTGGGGGAAATCTTTCAAATGGGGATTCAGATGGTCAAAAACGTCTGATAGGATTTTGGGGGTGCAGTTACATGGGCAATTGGTGCACATTTAGGCTTGTTTCACACAGGCTTTAGCTTGTGAACAGCAAGCTTTGACAAAGCATTTGCAGAGCTTTTAGCAAGCTTTATTACATTTTTTTAAAGTACCATTCAGCTCCAGTTTGTAAATGTTGAGCGCAGATTCTAATGGGAGTGTTGATTGCCACTTTAAGCAAGCTGCTAGTGGATTTCGGCATTTCTTGAATCTTTTTGGAAGCCTACGTTAAAAACTTCAACAAAGCTTGCTGGAAGCCCTGCAAATGCTTTGTCAAAGATTGCTGTTCACACTGCTCTTATACAAGCTGAAACCCATGTGAAACAGGCCTTAGAATTCCCACAGGAAGAATCTACAAATTCCTGCAACTGCAATGACTATTCCCAAAGCCAGCAATTATCTGCAGTGATCGTAGCTCTGGAAAGTGTGGCTGCATCAGCCTGTCATTGCATTATATGGGCTGAGCTGCTATTCACATATACCTGTCATTCAGCCACAGGAATCTGCAGATACGTGTCAATTGATATTGCAGTGTCTGCAAATTTCCTGTGTAAATGTACCATCAGCCTCTTCTATCCACAATGGAAAAGGTTTGGTCAATAAGCTTCTGATTTCCTATACATTGTCTTTCATACCTCTTTAAGAAAAGAATAACTTGGCTTTCCATTCTATGTATGTTCAGACATCACTGGACATTCAGTGCATCACCAAGCACCATGGCTTCTAATTTATGAATGCTTTCCTTTGAACTATACCAGTATTGGTGTTTCTTGTTTGCATTTGACTTGCATGTAATATATTGATGCATAAACTATGCTAGAGGGTTAATGAGGAAAACAAACATAACTTCACTGTCACTGGTATCGGTTGACAATAGTGTTTCCGGTTAAACAGGTTCCTCCTATCTACTGAGGAGGTTATGATTTGATTTTCCCAGCAGTTAACGAGCTTCAGTAGTGACAGTATACACTCAGTCACAGATCACACCCCGTCATTGTCTTTCTTCACTTACCATACATATCTGCCACCTTTTGGTGAAATACTGTAAAAGTGTGTGTGTGTGTGTGTGTGTGTGTGTGTATGTGTGTGTATATGTATGTGTGTGTGTGTGTGTGTGTGTGTGTGTGTGTGTATATATATATATATGAAGTTTGGTTTTTTTAAATGAAAAACACAAGTAAGAAGAATGAAAGCAAAATAGATACAAATGATCTTGAGCGCTAAGCTAATCAGTCAATATGAATACCCATCTAAACCTGGCCATAAATGATGCGATTTTCTTTCCTGCAACCAAGAAAATTGCTCAATTTCCCCCATCAACACCGTGTTCTCCCAGCTGTCCCTGCCAGAAAAACAGTGATTATTGCTAGCAGCAATAGCAGCTGGCAATAATTACATGAAAAATCTGACAGACTGGTTGTACAAAAATTCATTTGGGTACAATCAGCCTGCCCACAGATGGTCCGAATCTCAAGATTTGAACCATCTATGGCCTGCTAAAAGCTGGTCTGATACTAGAAGATTTTCGGTCTAACCTTTTTGTACAAATATTCTAATCAGTACACTTGATGACTTACATGTTTAAATGTGCTTAAAAAAAATTTGATTTTGGAGTGAATTGACTTTCCTGAATGAAAACCACATTCCCTGTTATAAAATCTTGCGTTCAAGAAAAGTTTTCCATCCTGCTCCTTTGAATTTTCTTGTGACTGTGATTATAAATGTTTGATCACACCAACAATCTGAAAGGAAATAATTTCTGCAGTAAATAATTGAGTTGGCATACATCATTATTCAAGGTAATTTATGCAGTGTCTTGGTAGACATGAATTCTTAGCAAGCCTTTTGTTTCCCTGCATGCTTTAAGTAACAAGTGTTGCAGTGCCTGATGTGTATTGATCTTGTATTACCTATTCCTGTGAATGGGGAAAGCCAAGTAGGAAGAGATGGCTCATAGTGCAAGAGATTTGAAACATGAGTGCTGTGTTCTCTACATGCCTGCTTCGCTTTATAGATTTAGTGTCTTTAGGCTCCATGCACACTAGCACTTTTTATAAGCTCAAAAAACAATGGAAGGAAAAACGCTGATAATGTTTTGTGCCAGCTTTTAGTAGAATTTAGGAGCCTTAGCGTTTTATTAGCGTAGTACATGAAGGGAAAAAAGCGGTTAGTAGCGTTTAGCATTTTTTTTCTGCCAGGTATTGCTCCCAAAGACTCTACAAAAATTTTTTTTTTTCTACTCAAACGCTGAAGCTTGAAAACACTTCTATTGTGCATGGACTATTTGCACTTCTAGTGTGCAAATAGTGTGCATGGACACATAGGATTACATTCACTTCTAGAAGCTTAAAAAACTGGTAATGTGCATGGAGCCTTCAAGAATCTTGATCGCTGTTTTGCCTACAGCTTGTTTTATTGCAGTGCTTTTTATTTTTTCTTTTATGAACATTAATGTGAGAATTCTCTTAATTTACAGACAACTGTTTTGTTAATTCAATCTATTGTCCTATTTGTCTTGAGTCCAGAGCAGTTTGAATGTCTTTCTTTTACAGTTTCACACCATTTCACTCCCAGGGTGTCTCACAGTGGGGATCTTTCAATTCAGTTTCACCTTTTTTGATTTGTGTTTTGTTTTTTTAAGTATTTAGATTTTGTATTCATAATCCCTTTTTAGTGTTCTGCTTTTGTCTTTTATGTTAATCTTTCTTCCAAAAATCTGTGTTCTTAGGAAACCACACCCCCTGCCATAATGGTTTTCGTGGTTCATAAACAGGGGACAAAAGAAAGGTGCCCAGTGTGACTACCATTCTAGAAAAAAATCATATTGCATCATGGTATAGTAATTAAAACTGGATTTTCTGTTCTAGATTATATACAGTAGTCTAATAGGTATATCACTTGGCTCCCCACAGGAGAATGAAACTATAATATCAGGATGGATATAACCATATAAGAAATGTTCATTTTAGCTCTATGCAATGCAAAACTTTCCTGATTACCAATTTGTATTAGAATATACTTTCTGACCAGGAGCAGCCTCAGTAAAATGAATGTCAATTCCCCATGTTGCCTGTCTATACAGGGCCATGATATACAATTACAACCTGTGCGGCATATTTTAATATCCTTGATTTATTCAATAAAGTGAAAAGCAGCTGCGGGCAACTGTTTTAAAAACCCATTTATTGGCCCTTTTTGTCAACACATTTGGATTTGTACAAGGTATATACAGTACATCATCAGCTATAGAAGGTTTAAAAAATGGAATGCTCAGAAATCCTGTGTGTCTCTAGCACTGAAGAAGGTGGATATCTAAGGGATTGGAAGTTTTTTTTCCTGTGCTGAGGAATTGGCCATCTTCAATACCTGGTTGATGTATTAAAATGCAGATAATTAAAAAACCACCAAAACTTCCACTATTAGAAATAAAATTTCCCATCTGTGCTGAATGGGCTTTGTTTTACTCCTTTTAATAGCCTTCTTTATTAAATTCTTATCGGGCAATTATTCAGAGAAGTGGAAACTATAGCTGACCATACATTATACAATTTTCTTATTCCATTTCCTTTAGATTTACCTTTAACCTATGAAGTGGAAGGGCCTGCCTGATTGCAAACAAATTGAAAGTGTTTAGGTATATAAAATATTTTTCTGAAAACTAGTCCTGTATATTATGCGGATTGTGTGTCTGACAGGGTAGAATGAACTCCTGCCACCTGTAACTAACATTCCAGTTTACATAGCAGATGTATCTGGCCTTTGAAGCTGGGAAGACTGGTTTGGGCTGCAGACCAGCTCTGAGTGACCAGACACGTAATTGCTCCACATCAAAATACTTCACGAACTGCATCATTTGCTCTGGATATTAAATATAAATAGACACATTACAGGCTCAGATAGTTTTTTCTTTTTCTGCGGTCATTTGACCTCAGCATATGCCAACATATGCATGCTAAACAGTGGCCTGTGTAGTTTGAACAAGCCAGAGTGTGGTTTGTGTGAGGTGTTTGAATCCAGTAACAATCATCTGTTGACAGTCTGTGACCTCACTGCTTGATTGATCTCAAGGGGAGAACTGATTGTCCTGGATGGGTTTTATGGCCATTTCTTAATGTTCTAAGAGATGAGGCTTATGTTGAGAACATTTTCTCTTTCATATACACCTTTGCCTGATAAAGGGCATGCATTTCTATACCACAAATGTTCAAAACTACTTGAGATTGGCTCCTAAGCCTGGCCATAGATGGTTCAAATCTTGGCCGGTTCAGCAGGGACTGGCTGAGATTCGAACCATCTATGGGTAGGCTGATTGTACCCAAGTCTATCAATTGATCGACTTGGGTACAACCAGCATGTGAGATTTTTATATGCAATTGTCAGTGGCTGCAGCCTCTAGCAATAATCACTGTGTTCTCCTGGCCCTCCCCACGTGCACACACATCGGGAGAGCAAAATAGCTCCGCGGGAGGAATTCCCTCATCAACACTGACTGTGGTTGAGTGGGGGAATCAAGTTTTCTTTCCTGCAATGCTTAGTTGCATGAAAGAAAATATTCGTCTATAACCAGTGTAGGCAGAGGTTGTATTTATTTTTTAAAAAATTAGAAAAGTGGTAATGGGGAAAATACATCTATACTCGCTTCCCTGCTGCAGCATCAGTCTGATGCTGCAACTGTCCCTCAGCAGTTCATGAACTGAGCAATCTCATGACTGCTGATTGCTCAGTTCTAAGTGCATTCCTGTGACCCACAAGAGAAGTATGGCAAGAACAGCTTTAACTCTACTTCTTTTTAAAACTGAACACATTGCAAGAGAAAACACATTGAGGTGGACTTGTTAAAGTGGTTCAAACCGCTAAAGGTTTTTCACCTTAATGCATTCTCTGCATTAAGGTAAAAATAAACTTTCCACTGTCTGTCCCCCCTCCCCTCCTGATGTCTTATCAAGTGCAAGTAAAAATGCTGTTTATTTTCCTTGCATGTAAAAATCCTCTTGAAAAGCGAACAGCCTATTTGCCTTTACTGAATCAACCCCATTATTTTTAATAGGACCTGTTCACATAAATGTGTTACGTTCCCATACAATGTTTTTGGGTATATTGAAATGCATTTAGCCATGTCATTCCACTGAATTAAACACTTAATGCATTTTTTATTTTTTTGCATGAGCATGGCTGCAAGATTCTTGTATAGATGGACTTGTTTATGAGTTATTTAACTCCTCTTCACCTAATTTCATCTAACATCCACATTCAGTTCACAGTTGTAATTATACCCAATCGCTAACATTGCCTACTTACCTGACTAAATTAATCAATCTGTGATTCATTGATGGGGGGCACAGTCTCTGATGGGGGTGCTGCTTATGATTGAGTGCGGCTTTGAACGAGTGCGATGCAGTTAAACACAGCAGTTGAACTAAAGCAGGAGAACTTAAGCAGCAGGAAGACACAACAACAGCAAGAAACTCTACTGCATGCTGGACAGACTGCAAGCAAACACCATGGGAAACCTCTCTTACATGCCTGAGTCCCACTCCGTGTACCTTTTTATACAATACATCCCCTCTTCTCCTTTCCATATTACTATCCTCTGTTCCCAAATCTCATTTCTTTACCCCTCTGCTCCACCCCAAAACTTGTACATCTCCCCCTCATTGCTATCATCTCCCTACTATTGCTCTCATCACCTCCCCAAAATGCCTCTTCCACTCCTCCTCATTTTCCTCTCCTCCATTCCCAAAATCCATTCACTATATCCCTCTGCCCCTCCCAAACAATTGTATATTGTGTCCTCACTGCTTCCTTCACCCCTCTACGGCACCCACCACCACCTCCTATTACTCCACTCTCCCACTGACCCGAACACCTCCACTAGTCGTTTCTCACGCTCCTGCACATCCCGCTCCCATGCCACCTTTCTCACCCTTCTCCTCCTCATCTCCCCGAATCCTGGCCCTCCACCACCTTCCTCACCCGCACAACACCCTCCCGCCTCCACGTCCCGCCGCAACCCCCACAACTTAGTATCTGTCCCCCTGCTCCCTAAAATCTCCCCCCCCCCCCCCCCTGTTTTCATGTGCACTCCTGAACGCCTGATCAGTGTGCAACAAGCTTACCGCCATCCATGACCTCTTTGTTTCCCGCTCCCTCAACCTCCTAGCGATCACGGAAACCTGGATCCAGCCCACTGACTCTACCTCCCCTGCTGCACTCTCCTACGGAGGTCTCACCTGGACCCACTCACCCAGGCCCAACGGTCGTAAAGGTGGTGGGGTTGGTCTGCTCCTGTCACCGCAGAGCACCTTCCAAGTCCTCCCAAACCCCCCCTCCCTATCCTTCTCCTCCTTCGAGGCCCACTGCATCCGACTATTCTCCCCAACCCCCCTGAAGATTGCTGTGATATACCGGCCTCCTGGATCCATACCCTGCTTCCTGGATGACTTCTCCTCCTGGCTACCCTTCTTCCTCTCCTCTAAGCTACCCACCATCATCCTTGGGGATTTCAACATCCCTGTCAACCTCGACAACCCGGACACTGCCCGTCTCCTCCACTTAACCTCCTCCTTTGCACTTGCACAGTGCATACAATCCACCACCCACTCTGACGGTAATATCCTTGATCTTGTCTTCTCCAACCGCTGCGCTCCCCACAACCTCACTAACACCCCCTTCCCTCTCTGTGACCACAACCTGATTACCTTCTCTATCTCCTCGTCCTCCGCCTACCCCTCCAAATGTCCCACTACTACCAGCCGTAACCTCCGCAACCTTAACCCTGCCTCCCTCCACTCTGCAGCTGATCAACTCCATCCTCCCCCTGTCCTGCCCCGACTTGGCTATGACCGCCTAAAACAACGCGCTCTCAACTGCCCTTGACTCACTAGCGCCTTTAACCACACGCAACATCAGACACCGAACGCTCCAATCCTGGCAGACTGATCACACCAAAACCCTCAAACGACACAGTCGTGCCCTGGAGCGACTATGGCGCAAAACCAAATCCCAACAAGCCTTCACCCGCTACAAATCTGCCTTCCACACCTACACCTCCTCCCTCCATGCTGCCAAACAAGCCTACTTCCTGACCCTCATCAAAGCCCTCTCCTCCAATCCTCGCTGACTCTTCTCCACCTTCAACTCTCTACTCTCGCCACCCCCACCTCCACCCAGCACCTCACTCACTGCCCTTGAGATTGCCAATCACTTCAAAAACAAGATTGACACAATTCACAAGGACATTGCCGCAACTCACACGCCCTCTCAACCCGTCCCCTCTCACACAGCTACTCCCTCATCCCCCCCCTCCCCCTCCCCCTCAACATAACCCGCAGGGACTTCGTCGCTGCTCAAACTCCCTCAACCCCCTTCCCCCTCACTCAGCTACCCCCTCATCACCCCTCTCCCACGGCCCCACCACTGCTCTGACCTCCTCTTCCACTCCACCCTACATTCCTCATACTGAAGCTCCCCCAACACTCCGCACCTTTGACCTTACTACCATCGAGGAAGTCTCCAAGATCCTCTCTGATGCCCGCCTCACCACCTGCCCCCACGACCCTATCCCCTCACAACTCCTACGACCCCCCTCCCCCTCCATCCTACGCTCCCTCACCCACATCTTCAATCTCTCCCTCTCCTCCGGCACTTTCCCCTCCCCTCTGAAACATGCACACATCACCCCCATACTTAAAAAGCCCTCCCTGGACCCCAATGACCCGAACAACCTCAGACCCATCTCCCTGCTCCCATTTACATCTAAACTCCTCGAGCGCCTAGTCTACACCAGCCTATGCTCTTACCTCAATGACAACAACCTCCTCGATCCCCTACAGTCCAGCTTCTGTCCTCTACACTCCACTGAAACTGCCTTACTCAAACTCTCCAACGACCTGGTAACTGCCAAAGCTAATGGCCACTATTCAGTGCTCCTACTCCTTGACCTCTCTGCGGCCTGCGACACAGTCGACCACCCCCTCCTCCTCAAAAAACTACACTCCCTCGGCCTCAGAGATTCTGCTCTCTCCTGGCTCTCATCCTACCTGTCACAACACTTTCAGCGTTACCACCTCCCTCTCACTCCCCCTCTCTGTTGGGGTCCCTCAAGGCTCTGTCCTCGGGCCCCTTCTCTTCTCCATGTACACCACCTCCCTTGGCCAACTCATACACTCTCACGGCTTCAACTACCACCTCTATGCCGACGACACACAAATCTATCTCTCAACCCCCCACCTCACCCCCTCGGTCTCCGCCCGAATCACACACCTGCTGAGCGACATATCAGACTGGATGTCACTCCACTTCCTTAAACTGAACCTCTCCAAAACAGAGTTTGTCTCCTGTGCCAACACCCACTCCCTCCTAGATTGTAAGCTCGAAAGAGCAGGGCGCTCAATCTCCTCATGTTTTGCATTGTATTGGTATTGTTCTGTCACATGTTCTGTCCCCCTTTGTAATGTACAGTGCTGAGTGAACTATTGGCGCTTTATAAATACTGTATAATAATAATAATAAGCTGGCCATAGACTGTTGGAATCTCAGCCAGTTCAGCAGGAACAGGGCGAAGTTCAAACCATATATGGGCAGGTTGAATGTACCCAAGCTGATTGATGAGGGAATCAAGCAAATTTGTCTCCTGAAACCTGTGG
>NW_028321837.1:0-20484 GCF_062004578.1 Staurois parvus | reverse complement strand
TCCTCTTTCTCCTTTTTCAACTGCTCATACACCGATATTAAGATGAGCTGGTCTTAATATCGGTGTATGAGCAGTTGAAAGAGGAGAGTACAGGAGTACTTACATCTACACCTTGGCACATCTAAATACAGAGCATTAACCCACCGATCCTGGAAGGATCAAAAAGTCTATTTGCCTGAATTCATTCAGGCAAACATAAAGGTGAGCGAATAGGGAGACCATAAGGCACCTGGCGAGAGGGATTAAGAAATCACCTGCACTTTGGCACTTGTTTATAAAGACTTTATTTATGTATATATTTATGCATTACACCAATGCACGTGCACATTGGAAATATATTTTTGCACAAATATTGCTGGATTGATCACATATAATCAGAGTGGCACGAATTATATTTATATCTTTACTATATTCATTTATTTATTTATTATTCACATTATATTAAGGTCCTATATTGATTATTATTTATCACACAAATTTAGGTTGTGTATGTGTGTATTGGCAATATATTGGTAATCATCCAATTATATTAGTTTATGGAATATCACTTATCATTAATATTCACATTTGATTTATATAGTTATTAATATAGTAGAATGAGTACAGACTGGATATAGAGATATACATGCATAAAAGTAGGAGCGCGGCACTATAAATACCTTATATATTGATCTGACACTACCAAGTGAGTTTGTGTAAGTGCCAGCGCACCAAACACAAAATACTAGCAATTAATTGTTTAAACACCCATTGAATGCCTCATTCTTAATAGCTCACAAGGATTCACACTATATATATCTCTTACATGTTGCACCTGAAGTCACACTGACATGCGAGTCACGCGATTTCAAAGTCGTATTCCGTGTGAACTCGGCTAATTATACTACTGAAAGCATTTTGTTATATCTGTCCTATAAGTGCTAAAAGAATACCTGTTGATCCTGCCAGAAATCCAGTCGGTCTGTCACTCTTTGTAGCCAGCTGACAGGGATGTACTGAAATATTATCAATATTCCCTGAAAGTGGGGGGTGTTCTGTCCGACTCCGGCGTGAGCAGCCTAGGGTGGGAGGTTGCTTCTCCATAAACGCAGTGCTGGCATTGAGGGCAGGAAGGGTGCTTACTGGCAGGATCACCAAGTAAAAATAACATACATTTCTGGGATACATTTCAGGTCTGTATATGTTTCAACTTTTTGTTTTTTTTTTTAATCTTGCAGAGACATCAAAGACACTACCGTGGGGACCTTGTCGCAGCGAATTACCAATCAGGTCCATGGGCTGAAAGGACTCAACTCCAAACTGTTGGACATCAGGAGTTACCTTGAGAAAGTGTCCACGGGCAAACTGCCCATCAACCACCAGATCATCTACCAACTGCAGGACGTCTTCAACCTCCTGCCGGACGTCAACCTGCAGGAGTTCGTCAAGGCCTTCTACCTAAAGACTAATGATCAGATGCTGGTGGTCTACCTGGCCTCCCTCATCCGCTCGGTAGTCGCCCTTCACAATCTCATCAACAATAAGATTGCCAACCGAGACGCCGAGAAGAAGGAGGGGCAGGAGAAGGAAGAGAGCAAGAAAGAAAGGAAAGACGAAAAGGAGAAAGAAAAAGCCGACTCAAAGAAAGAGGAAAAGAAGGAGAAGAAATAATGGCGCCCTCGTTGTTTGTCGTTTTTATTTGTATGTTTGCTGGTGGTTGGATCCTGTAATAAAAAATATATATAATATTGCTGACCAGGCATTCCTATTTATACTATAGAAGAGTCGCATGTAAAGCACCTTTCTTGTGCACAGCATGGTCAGTTATGTAGTTCTCTGTCCATCCTCCATGACACCCACCTGGAAGCTGTTTAGAGTTGGTGCCTTCAATAAAGATTTTTGATAAAGCTGAACTTAAAGGGTAACTCCAGTTTTGTGGGGGGGGGGGAAATGGCAAATAATCTAGCATACACCAGTGCAGTGTTTTTCAACCTTTTTTGTGCAAAGGCACACTTTTTTCATGAAAAAAATCACGAGGCACACCACCATTAGAAAATGTTAAAAAAAGTTTACCTCTGTGCCTATATTGACTATATATAAAGTAATTCTCTTGAATAGGAATCAAACACAAAGAAATTATTTTATAATTGGACCCGGGGGCCGGACCAAGAGTAGATGAATGATGTGTATGTGTCATTCATAGTAAGTATAGTAATATTCCCCCATAGTAAGCATAGTAATTCATCCCCCATATAGTAATTCATCCCCCATAGTAATTCATCCCCCATATAGTAATTCATCCCCCATATAGTAATTCATCCCCCATATAGTAATTCATCCCCCATAGTAATTCATCCCCCATAGTAAGCATAGTAATTCATCCCCCATATAGTAATTCATCCCCCATAGTAATTCATCCCCCATAGTAAGCATAGTAATTCATCCCCCATATAGTAATTCATCCCCCATAGTAATTCATCCCCCATAGTAATTCATCCCCCATAGTAATTCATCCCCCATAGTAATTAATCCCCCATATAGTAATTCATCCCCCATATAGTAATTCATCCCCCATATAGTAATTCATCCCCCATATAGTAATTCATCCCATATAGTAATTCATCCCATATAGTAATTCATCCCCCATATAGTAATTCATCCCCCATAGTAATTAATCCCCCATATAGTAATTCATCCCATATAGTAATTCATCCCCCATATAGTAATTCATCCCCCATAGTAATTCATCCCCCATATAGTAATTCATCCCCCATATAGTAATTCATCCCCCATATAGTAATTCATCCCCCATATAGTAATTCATTCCCCATATAGTAATTCATTCCCCATAGTAATTCATCCCCCATATAGTAATTCATCCCCCATAGTAATTCATCCCCCATAGTAAGCATAGTAATTCATCCCCCATATAGTAATTCATCCCCCATAGTAATTCATCCCCATAGTAAGCATAGTAATTCATCCCCCATATAGTAATTCATCCCCCATATAGTAATTCATCCCCCATATAGTAATTCATCCCCCATAGTAATTCATCCCCCATAGTAATTCATCCCCATATAGTAATTCATCCCCCATATAGTAATTAATCCCCCATAGTAATTCATCCCCATATAGTAATTCATCCCCCATATAGTAATTCATCCCCCATATAGTAATTCATCCCCCATATTAAGTCCCCAAGCCCCCCCTGTGTCAATTCACTTACCTTTGCTCCGCGCGTTCCTCTCGCCGTTCCGGTGTAGCATGAAAATCTGTCTCCTATGAGGATCTGTCCCCCTCGACGTATCTGCGCATGTGCCAGTTTCAGGCATTAGCAGCCGATCGGCGATCTCCGGCACATGCGCAGATACGTCGAGGGGGACAGATCATCCTGACAGTATCACGGTCCGCGGGCCGGATTAAAAGGTCCGCCGGGCCGTAGTTTGCCCATTGCTGTTCTAATGATTGGTCTTTTTGTGAGCCGAGGCCACATGTTGCGGATGAAATTGCAATTTTTGCCACGGCACGCCACACAATATCTCACGGCACACTAGTGTGCCGCGGCACAGTGGTTCAAAAACGCTGCACCAGTGTGCTACACAAGTCATATTGTAATTGAATGTTATTAAAAATGACTTTTTTTTTTTTTAAATCTGCAGCCGCTGTGATTTTCTGTAACATGCAATATGGCACCCTGGAGGCTTTCTGTATACAGATGGTATAGAGAAGCTGCCCCCCTCCCCCACAAGCATAATTTCCTGCTTGTGTGATTGGCTCACTGACTTTCCCAGAAATCAGATTTTGGGCATCCCCTGCAGCAGAAATGTCATTTTTCATAAGATACTCCCAACGGGATGCAGACCCTGCCGCTTTCCTCATAAGAGCCCTGCAAGTGATTGATCATTATAAAAAAATTCAATATGGCACCCTGGAGGCTTTCTGTATACTGATGGTATACAGAAGCTGCCCCCCTCCCCCACAAACATAACTTCCTGCTTGTGTGATTGGCTCACTGACTTTCCCAGAAGTCAGATTTTTGGCATCCCCTGCAGCAGAAATGTCATTTTTCATAAGATACTGCCAAAGGGATGCAGACGCTGCCACTTTCCTCATTAAAGCCCTGCAAGTGCAGCAGCTGATCATTATAAAAAATGCAATACGGCACCCTGGAGGCTTTCTGTGTACAGATGGTATACAGAAGCTGCCCCCTCCCCCACAAAGATAATTTCCTGCTTGTGTGATTGTTTCACTGACTTTCCCAGAAGTCTGCTCTTAAATACAAGTCAGATTTTGGGCATCCCCTGCAGCAAAAATGTCATTTTTTGGGGAGATACTCCCAAAAGGATGCAGACCCTGCCACTTTCCTCAGAGCCCTGCAAGTGCAGCAGCTGACAGATTATTATAAAATCACTCCCATTCACTTTCCATATGGACACAGAGAAACAGATATTTCTTCAGAATAACAAAAGGTATGTGCATAGATCACCCAGGGGGGAGGTGGTTTGATTTTTGTTTGTTTGCCTCAACAAAAGGGGAGTTACTCTTCAAGGCAAACTACACAGAATAAATACATAAAGGAGAGCAGTTGAACCCGCCAAAGGATTTGCAATCCTGTCCATTCATTCCTTACACAGCACAACTACTACCTCGGCTGCAAATATGAAATACACCATTGACACCACTCCTGCCCCCCTCCCCCCTTAGACTGTTGATTGGTCAATAAAGCAGCAGTGGACTGATGAGGTCACCCTTCTGCTCACTATTCCTCTTAGCTTGTTCCTTGCTGTAGTGCTACTAGGCAGGAAATGGCGAGATTCTCATGTCACGTTTAGGTAAGCTAGAAATCTATTTCATGAATACAGAGCTGTATTTATTCATTTATTGTTTTTTGCCTGTTTTATCTACCCGGGGTTCCGCTTTAAAGGCAATTGCAGTTCAATGACCGTTGGACATTATGGGGGGAGCAGTTAAAATGTCTGGAGTTTAGGGAGCTAACAATGTGTCATTAAAAGATTTTTTTGTATCACACGGATGGTTTAAGTGGATTTTAGTTGGGGGGGGGGGTGGGGGGTGGGGGTTTGAATAGGCTTTGCCAAAAAAAAAAAAAAATGGTTTGTTTCCATCTGTACAGCGCCAAATGAAACGTGAGAGAGAGCGAGGGATCGTAATTTTGTTTAGTTTGGGGTGCAGCAGGGGGGTGGTGTGATGCATGTTTCACTATCACATCGTTATAGTTTTTTATAATACTGTATGTATATGTTATATACACACACACACAGGCGTACCTCGGTTTACGAATTTAATTCGTTCTGCGGAACTTTTCGTATTGCGAAAAATTCGTAAACCGGAATGTGGTTTCCCATAGGAATGCATTGAAAACCAATTAATCTGTTCCGGAGGTCAGAAAAAAGTATTTTATCTGTTCAAAACTCTTTGTAGAGCGCACGTTAAAGACATAAATACTGTGCAGGGACATGATTAAAAAACAAATCGTAAATGCATTGAAAACCAAGTAATCTGTTCGTATTGCGAAACAAATTTGTAAACCGCGCCATTACTGAGGCGTTCGTAAACCGAGGTATGCCTGTATGTGTGTATATATACATTGTATACAGTCCGGGGGAGGGGTGGACTCAATTCTGGGAGACACTGTATATATACAGTTGTGTTCAAAATACTAGCAGTCAGACATCACTAACCGGATCAATCACTGTTTTTGGTGGAAATGATATTTCTACATGGCAAATAATTTCCTAGCAGGTATAGTAGAGTCATAGAAATCCAAGAGACCCAACAGTCATGACATGCATGCTGCTGATTCTGTGTCATTGAATCACTCATTGAAAGGGGCGCGTTCAAAATAATCGCAGTGTGGAGTTCTATTAGTGAGGTCATTCATTCTTTGACAGAACAGGTGGCAATTATTGCCCTTATTTAAGGAAGGAAGGCAGCAAATGTTGGACATGCTGGTTACAGTGCATTTCTCTCTGAAATTCTGAGGAAAATGGGTGGTTCCAGACATTGTTCAGAAGAACAGCGTACCTTGATTAAAAAGTTGATTGGAGGGGAAAACATATAAAGAAGTGCAGAAAATGTTCGGCTGCTCAGCTAAAATGATCACAAATGCTTTAAAATGGCAACCAAAACCTGAAAGACGCGGAAGAAAGTGAAGAACTACCATTGGAATGGATAGAAGAATAGCCAAAATGGCGCGGACTCAGCCAACAATCAGCTCCAGGAAGATGAAAGAAGGTGTGACGTTCCCTGTGAGGACTCAGCCAACAATCAGCTCCAGGAAGATGAAAGAAGGTGTGACGTTCCTGTGAGGACTCAGCCAACAATCAGCTCCAGGAAGATGAAAGAAGGTGTGACGTTCCCTGTGAGGACTGTTACAATTAGAAGACGCCGATGTGAAGCCAAGCTATCTGCAAGAAGCCCCCGCAAAGTCCCACTGTTGGGAAAAAGACGTGTGCTGAAGAGGTTACAATCTGCCACAGAGCACATTGACCGGCCTAAAGAGAAATGGGGCAACATTTTGTGGACTGATGGAAGTAAGATTGTTCTTTTGGGTCTAGTGGGCGGAGACAGTTTGTCAGACGACCCCCAAACACTGAATTCAAACCACAGTACACTGTGAAGACCGTGAAGCATGGTGGTGCAAGCATCATGATATGGGGATGTTTCCTCATACTACGGTGTTGGGCCTATTTATCGCATACCAGGGATCATGGATCAGTTTGAATCCATCAGAATACTTGAAGAGGTCATGCTGCCTTATGCTGAAGAGAAATGCCCTTGAAATGGGTGTTCCAACAAGACAACGACCCCAAACACACCAGTAAACGTGCAACATCTTGGTTCCAGACCAACAAGATGGACGTTATGGAGTGGCCAGCCCAATCCCCGGATCTTCATCCAATAGAAAACTTGTGGGGTGACATCAAAAATGCCGTTTCTGAGGCAAAACCAAGAAATAGAGAAGAACTGTGGAATGTGGTCCAATCATCCTGGGCTGGAATACCTGATCACAGGGGCCAGAAGTTGGGTGACTCCATGCAACACAGATGTACAGCAGTTCTCAGAAACAGTGCGACTACAACCAAATATTCATGAAGTCATTCAAAGGAAAGCAAAATCTTCAAACATTTCTCAGTTTATATAGTGAATGTTGGAGTTTGTAAAGAAGAATACAAACATGGAGATTTTTTTGAACCGTCTAATATTCACTTTTCTTCCATTTTTTTAGAGAAACAACTCAAATTTGATGTTTTTTTCTTCATGTTGTGATTTGGAATAGAATGTGTTGTGTTCCCAATGCATTTGTGTGGATGGAAAGAAAAGCTATTAGAAGGATTTGCAGCTTTAGTCACTTTTTTCAACACACTGATATTATTTTGAACACAACTGTATTGTATACAGTCCAGGGGAGGGGGGGACTCACTTCTGGGAGATACTGTGTGTGTATATATATATATTTAGGTGTGTGTATGTATGTATATATTTAGGTGTGTGTATGTATGTATATATATATATATATATATATATATACACACACATACACAGTGGGTATAGAAAAGAATCACCCCCCTTTACAATAATTACGCTTTTCAGCCTGAAATGAAGACAGACACATTTTTGTTTTATCCAGCTGTATTTACTCAGTGCAGAAAATGTAAAACATTCAAAAACAGAATAACTGAGTTGAAAGAAAGGATCTGCCCCCCTTGTGTCAGCATTTTGTTGAACCCCCTTTTGCTTTAATTCCAGCCTTTAGTCTGTTGGGTTATGTCTCTGCTAACTTTGCACATCTTCGTATTTTTTTTTTTTTTTTCGATTCATCTATGGCCTGCTTAAGCTATTCAAAATGAAAAACTTTAAATTCTGAACCATTCCACTTCATTGTGGCCCAAATCAAATCACTTAAGCAGTCCTTGCTCTTGAAAAAGTCGAGCACCCCTGATGTACAGCGTGTGATTGGTTGCTAGCCGCTTTCTGGCCACTGGGGGGCAGCCAAGAATCATACAGCAAATTCCTGCGGCCTGCATAGAATATGTGGCTCTAGGTTGGTGACACCCAACCGTGACACCGTCAGCTGGCTGCATATTCCGTGTCAAAACCACGGCCAGTAATATGGAGTTGCCCTCTTCCCCTTTGAAGCCATAACACCTTCCACTGTACTGAGGCTTTCCACAAGGTTCTGCAGCGTGTGGCAATGTGTGTCCATTCAGCCGAAGAGCATTTGTGAGGTCAGGTGCTGATATTATTTCTTTCAGGTACTTATATAGCTCCGTCAATTTACGCAGCACTTTACATATATAATGTACATTAACATCAGTCCCGCCCCCGAGGAGCGTACAATCTAAGGTCCCTAACTCACATTCATACATACACATACTAGGGCCAATGTAGACAGGAGCCAATTCACCTACCTATTGGACATGAAGGCCTGGATCACGATGACGTTCCAATAGGGTGGAGGTACGATCCTTCAAGTGATTTATTAACCACTTCCCGTCCGGCCCATCTATATAAAGGGAGCAGTGCAGGAGCGGGTGGCCGTTTATAAATGTCCTCCCTGCTTCCCTGCTTGTGCGCGCTCCCTTGTGCGGCAATCCGCTGCCCGCTGTACCAATCGCTGTACGGGACCTCTGTGCGAGGTCCCGATCATGTGATCACTGATTGGCCAATCACGAATTTTCGTGCGGATCCGCAGCAGCATCACCCGCACAGATGTGAACCTAGCCTTAAGGATGGGGGGATGGGGGGGGGGGATGATACCATCAGGCTTTAAAAGATCTATTTTTCACGTGTTGAGGTGCGTTGATAACCTCTTTGAAGTAAATGGGCCGCCCAACTCAATGCGACTTGAAAATGCGTTACGGTGTGAACGGGGCCCTTCAGCATCTTCCGGCGTGATTCCGGGGACCTCGGGTTGCACCAAGCACATTTTTTATTGGCTGATATTTACAAGTAGATTTGTTCTTTCTACAAATAGGCGGCTAGTTTGTCTTCCTTTGTTCCCCCCATACACTCAGAGATCATTATAGGGAACTCCGGACCTACAGAAGATTTGTTGTCTCGCCTCATTTCTTCTCTAATAGGCCCTCGTTTAGGGAAACTTGCTCGTCCAGCTTGCACTGGAAACATCGATCGCTCTGCCAGCAGACGTGTAACTGCTTTCCTGGGCACCAGAATAATCCGTGTGTCACATCTAGGGGCTAAAAATAGCTCCTGCGATCTTCCAGTGTTCAGTGGTCAGTCCCGGCAAAGAGGCTTCTGTAAAAAATAAAAAAGGACAAAAAGAAAAAAAAAGGTGTCTGTGTGGAGGGTGAAAACCCAACAAATTCCTCAAAGTGAGCCGTCACCCTTTTTTCACCCACTTACCTTTTTTAATGCCCCGCACTTCTGTATTCCCGCCTAGGCAAGAATGACAAACTGCCAGCAGCCTCCTGGAATACTTAAAGAGTAACTCCACTTTTCTGTTGTGGAAATACACCCCCCCCCCAACCCTCCCAAAACCCCCTCCCCCCCGGGTGATCTATGGACATTGCAGGGATTTTAACCACTTAACCTCCAGAAGACAAAAAGTTAACAGCAAAAAAAAACTCCAAAAAACTAACAAAAAAACAAAAAAGAACCACAACACCCCCCCCCCCCGCCCCAAAAAAAAAAACAAAAATGGGAAGACTCGATGGACCACTCGATATTTTTCTTTCATCACTTTTTTATGCTTCTATTTTAAGATTTACCCCCCTTCCTGACCAGGCCATTATTTAGCAATATGGCGCTGCGTTACTTTAACTGACAATTGCGCGGTCATGCAACGCTGTACATAAATTACATTTATGTAATCCCCCCTCCCCCTTTCCCCCACAAATAGAGCTTTATTTTGGTGGTATTTGATCACTGCTGTGTTTGCACGCAATCAAGGGGTCGACTTTCTATTCCTGGCACTTGCAGCCTCTTTATGACGCAGTGTGGCGCATGCACGCTATCAGGGGGTTGGCTGTCGTTTCCTGGTTCTTGCAGCCTCTGTATGACGCAGTGTGGCGCATGCACACTATCAGGGGGCCCACCTGTCTATTCCTGGCACTTGCAGCCTTTTTATGACGCAGTGTGGTGCATGCACGCTATCAGGGGGGCGGCTGTCTATTCTTGGTTCTTGCAGCCTCTTTATGACGCAGTGTGGCGCATGCACACTATCAGGGGGTCAGCTATCTGTTCCTGGTTCTTGCAACCTCTTTATGACGCAGCGCGCCGCATGCACACTATCAGGGGGCCGGCTGTCTAATCCTGGTTCTTGCAGTCTCTTTATGACGCAGTGCCCGCATGCACACTATAGGGGGGCCAGCTCTCTATTCTTGGTTCTTGCAGCCTCTGTATGACGCAGTGTGGTGCATGCACACTATCGGGGCCATCTGTCTGTTCCTGGTTCTTGCAGCCCCTTTATGACGCAGTGCGGCGCATGCACACTATCAGGGGGGCCGGCTGTCTATTCCTGGTTCTTGCAGCCTTTTCATGACGCAGCGCGCTGCATGCACGCTATCAGGGGGCCGGCTGTCTATTCCTGGTTCTTGCAGCCTTTTCATGACGCAGCGCGCTGCATGCACGCTATCAGGGGGCCGACTTTCTATTACTGGCACTTGCGGCCTTTTCATGACGCAGTGTGGCGCTTGCATGCTATAGGGGGGCAGGCTGTCTGTTCCTGGTTCTTGCAGCCTCTTTATGACGCAGCGTGCCACATGCACGCTATCAGGGGGCCGGCTCTCTATTCCTGGTTCTTGCAGCCTCTCTATGACGCAGCAGGCTGCATGCACGCTATCAGGGGGCCGGCTCTCTATTCCTGGTTCTTGCAACCTCTTTATGACGCAGCGCGGCACATGCACGCTATCAGGGGGCCAGCTGTCTATTCCGGGTTCTTGCAGCTTCTTTATGACGAGCGCAGCGCATGCACGCTATCAGGGGACCGGCTGTCTATTCCTGGTTCTTGCAGCCTCTTCATGACGCAGCGCGGCGCATGCACGCTATCAGGGGGCCAGCTGTCTATTCCGGGTTCTTGCAGCTTCTTTATGACGAGCGCAGCGCATGCACGCTATCAGGGGACCGGCTGTCTATTCCTGGTTCTTGCAGCCTCTTCATGACGCAGCGCGGCGCATGCACTCTATCAGGGGGCCGGCTGCAAGAACTAGGAACAGACAGCAGACTCCTGATGATGTCATAAAAGAAAATGGCAGCGCGGGGTCCGGTGTGCAGCAGAACCTGGTGTGTGAATTTGGTGTATCCCGTGTAATGCGTGTAGAGATGTCGCGTCGACAAGCATAAGAATTTTTTTTCTCTTACTAGAATTGATTCATGTAAGTACAGCAGCAATAAAAACCTGGCAGGGGGTCCAATCCCTCTCCACTCCATCCAAATCTAACATCAATGTGTATGCAGGAACGTTTTGTAACATATTTGTCTCATTGCCCCCATTTAGCATTGCCCTGCGACAGAATTAACCCCTTAATGCCCAATAAAAGGTTTCTGATGCCGGGAAGCGGAGCGGGGTTTATGATCACGTGACCGCCGTGATTTGCGTACGGTTAGGCGCCAGTAGTGGTTCCGGGGGTTTGCAGGGCGCACACCCTTGGCACAGGTTTATTGGGCAGCACAGTGGCTAAATAGTTAGCACTTCCGCCTGGCAATACTCAGGTCGTTGGTTCGAATCCCATCCGTGGCACCACCTGCCTGGAGTTTGCATGTTCTCCCTGTCCCTTCGTGAGTTTCCTCCGGGTACTCCGGTTTCCTCCCACACCCCAAAGACATGCTGGTAGGTGAATTGGCTCCTGTCTACATTGTCCCTAGTATGTGTATGTATGAATGTGAGTTAGGGACCTTAGATTGTACACCCCTTGAGGGTTAGGGACTGATGTGAATGTACAATATATATGTAAAGTGGCACCACCTGCCTGGAGTTTCCATGTTCTCCCTGTGCCTGTGTGGATTTCCTCTGGGTACTCCGCTTTCCTCCCACACTCCAAAGACATGCTGGTAGATAATTGTCCCTAGTATGTGTATGTATGAATGTAAGTTAGGGACCTTAGATTGTACACCCCTTGAGGGTTAGGGACTGATGTGAATGTACAATATATATGTAAAGTGGCACCACCTGCCTGGAGTTTCCATGTTCTCCCTGTGCCTGTGTGGATTTCCCTCTGGGTACTCCGGTTTCCTCCCACACTCCAAAGACATGCTGGTAGGTGAATTGTCTCCTGTCTAAATTGTCCCTAGTATGTGTATGTATGAATGTGAATTAGGGACCTTAGATTGTACGCTCCTCGTGGGCGGGGACTGATGTGAATGTACAATATATATATGTAAAGTGCTGCGTAAATTGACGGCGCTATACAAGTACCTGAAATAAATAAATTTACATTTGAGTACGCAAATATACGGCTCCTCGGGGTCAAGGCCCACCCGCCAAGAGGCCGCATATTTGCGTACTCTGGGCTCATAGGGGTTAATAAATGTCCGCTGGTGTATCACTGGCGTCCATACGGGTGAGAAGGCCGAGGCGGTGATGTGCGCACCCAGCCGATGGGCGCTGGAAACAAACTTTCCGCCCCCCTTGTCTCTGCGGTGAGGTGTTTTCCTGGACTTCCTATATTTAGACAGAGTAGGATTTGTTCGATCTCTTCGTGTCGCACGTTCGCTGTCTTGTATTTACCCTCCCCGCAGTCGTCTCCAGCCCACACCTTCTGGCTGCCGCCCTCCGGAAATCCAGGCTGCTAAGTATAACTGCTTGTCGTGTTTGTAGAAAAGAAGCGACTGACCGCATTTTCTTCACAATACGTTTGCGTTAATGACACCAACCCGCAGCGTAACTCGCCGTCACCCGAAATCCAATCCACCAGAACCGCCGGAGGATCAGGTTTCCCACTCTGCCAGGTCCTCGTTCTCATGTGTTAGAGGGAAACTCGAGTTCTGCTGAGAAGATCATCAGCAATAGGCATTTCAGAGACCTTATTGAAGATTCTGTTGATTTAGTTGAGAACCCCTCCCCCCCCCCTCCCCCCGGGGTGATCGATGCACATTGCAGGGATTTTAATGAACTTTTGTTGCAGATTCTTCCCTTTTGTTACTCTGAAGAAATCTGTTTGTTTCTCTGTGTCCTGTGCAGAGTGAATGTGAATGGGAGCGACTTTATAATGACCAATCAGCTGCTGCACCTGCAGGGCTCTGAGGAAAGTGGCGGGGTCTGCATCCCTTTTGATGTGATTTTTCTTTGGGAGTATCTCACCAAAAATGACGTTTTTGTTGCAGGGGATGCCGAAAATGTGATGTGCAAACTTCTGGGGAAATCAGTGAGCTAACCACACAAGCAGGAAATGATACTTTGGGGGGGGGGGGGGGGTGTTCTGTATACCATCTTTGTACAGAGCTCTTCCAGGCGGCCATATTGTATTTTACAGAAAATTACAGCGGCTGCAGATTGAAAAGGAAAGAGAATTCTTACAATTACAGAGTGACTTGTGTAGTAATTGTATACACTGTATTGTGGCAGCACAGTGGCTAAGTGGTTAGCACTTCTGCCTGGCAGTACTCGGGTCACTGGTTTGAATCCCAACCACAGCACCACCTGCCTGGAGTTTGCAGGTCCTGCCTGCGTGGGTTTCCTCCCACACTCCAAAGACATGCCGGTAGGAGAATTGGCTCATGTCTAAATTGTCCCTAGTATGTGTATGTATGAATGTGAGTTAGGGACCTTAGATTGTACGCCCCTTGAGGGTTAGGGACCTTAGATTGTACGCCCCTTGAGGGTTAGGGACCTTAGATTGTACGCCCCTTGAGGGTTAGGGACCTTAGATTGTACGCCCCTTGAGGGTTAGGGACCTTAGATTGTACGCTCCCTGAGGGTTAGGGACCTTAGATTGTGCGCCCCTTGAGGGTTAGGGACCTTAGATTGTACTCCCCTTGAGGGTTAGGGACCTTAGATTGTACGCCCCTTGAGGGTTAGGGACCTTAGATTGTACGCTCCCTGAGGGTTAGGGACCTTAGATTGTACGCCCCTTGAGGGTTAGGGACCTTAGATTGTACGCTCCTTGGGGCAGGGACTGATATCATATTGGGGCAGCATAGCAGCTAAGTGGTTAGCACTTCCTCCTGGCAGTACTTGGGTCATTGGTTTGAATCCCAACCACGGCACCACCTGCCTGGAGTTTGCATGTTCTCCCTGTGCCTGTGTAGGTTTCCTCCAGGGATTCTGGTTTCCTCCCACTTCCCAACGACATGCCAGGAAGGTTCATTTGTTCCTCTCTAGCTTGGCCCTAGTATGTGTATGTATGAATATGAGTTAGGGACCTTAGACTGTACGCCCCTCGGGGGCGGGGACTGATGTGAATGTACAATATACATGTAAAGCGCGGCGTACATTGACAGCATTATATAAATACCTGAAATAATAATTTTTTTTTTTTCACAAAAGTTGATTTATTCTTTAACTTATCAAACAGATATAACAAACCCCCTTCAATCGAATATTTACCAGACTTCAGGTTTGTTCACACTGGGCTTTGGTCTCTGAAGAGCAGTCTGCGTTTGGATCATTCTTCAGCCCGGGTTCACACTGGCGCAGTGCAGAATTTGCAGCATTTTCAGTGTGAATTTCACACCGCATCAGAATCGCACCCCGTTCATGTGAACCGCTGCGGGTGTGTATGTTAACACCCCAAACGCGGTGCGATGTGCAGAATCGGATCTCATAGGTGTGAATCCCCGTGCGATCCGATTCTAGTGCAGACCAAAAAAAGGGTCCTTCGCGTTTTAGGTGCGATTAGAGCCATACAGAATGTACGCCTCCGATTGCACCGCACACGAATCGCATGGGATGTACACAGGAATGCGGTGCGCCTCCTGCATGAATCACATGCGATATACCTCACCGCATACATGTGAACCCGGGCTCAGAGAGCACTGGGCAGGCAGTGAGGAGATATGGTGTAGCTGCCACACAGCATGTTGTAACCCCTTGAACCCCACAATTGTGAGCATTGCAGGCGCTTGGGGGGTGCTTAAGAAGCGGCCCCATTCAGTTCAATAGGTTGTACTCAGGAGCGGACTGACCATTCGGGAACTTGGGCACTGCCGAGGGCTCGGGGTCAGTAGGGGGCCCCATGAGATACCCCTGGTACCTTTCATAGCCTATTTTGGGTGTGGTTTGAGTGTGGGCAAGGTCACAGGGGCCCCATGATCCAATATTGCCCGGGGGCCCCATGAGTTGTCAGTCCGCCACTGGTTGTACTTGGTGGGCACTGCGTCCGTTGAAAGCAATGGGGTATAATTCCTTCCACGGCCGCAAAGCAAAACATCACGCCATGTGTACGCCCCCCCTGGAGCGGCTGGCAGTGGTAAAAATGTGCCTCAACCTCAGGGATTTACTGCTAGTGATCGACTCCCTTACGCTGCAAAGGCAGGCTGGCTTGTACACAAGGGGCGGAAAAAAAGATCACCTCTGTTGCATTCAGTGTGCAGCGCCGCCACCAGACGCGACCCATTCAGGTGAATGCAGCCGGACCGCCACTGCATGCAAGTGACAAGTTCACTATTAGGAGGTACCTACCTTTCATCCCATCCCCCTCACACTAACCTCATCCCATCCGCAGGGCATGGACTGCGAGACGTCGGCACTGACATCCCCTGTTGTGCCCCATAAACATTCTGCAGTTTGGCTACTACTGGGAATCTGAGGGTCATTTATACTCCCCTAAACCACATGAAGTCGCTGGCGCAGGAACTGGAGGATCCAAGCGGCGGCCATACTTGCGCCTACTAACAGGACGCACTGTTTAGACCCCTCAGGTCAACATACGTCTCCCTCTGACTTTGGACGGGGGAATAAGAAGGCATAACAAAGAGAGCTTGTGCTCTCCGAAAAACCACGGTGTGCTGGCAGGGGGAGCGTGCGGGGTGGGGGGGGCTGGTGGTGGCGGGGGGGGGGGGGGGGTACTTGCAGGATTTGGCAGGCTGGTCTTGAGGTTTGCATTACATTTCTCAGCTTGACAAATGGTCTGAAGAAGAAAAAGATCCATTTTCTGCAGCGGAGGCTTAGAGGAAAAATCCCTCCCAGTCTGAGGTTTGTGTTAGGACACGTGTGGAGCGGGACGGCTGGAGACGCAGCGGACTCTGAAGTAAGAACTGTCTGTATTGCCTAAACAGCCAATCCAATTGCATGTATCTTTTTTTTGTTAAAAGGACTCCTTCTGTAAGGCCTTGTTCACATGGACATAGTGCAGCCTACGCCTGTGTGAGGGCCGTGTCTGCCTGCGTGGGGGTGTAAAGGTGTTCCATATGTGTTCACAAAAAAATCTTCATTACCCCCCAGAAGAAGTACAGGGTCGCTATGGTGACCCCGCACTGCTAGGGTGACAGTATGTTACAAAAAACATAATATAAAAAAATAAAATAAAAAAGTTTTAAAATTATAATTTTTGGTGATAAACTAATTTTGTTTTTTGTTTTACTAAAAAGATAACGGAATACATTTTGGCCGAGATTTATGATGAAATATTATTTATTTGCAATATTTTATAAGAAAAACACTTTTTTTTCAAACTTTTTGGACTTTTTCATTTCTATAGCGAAAAAAAAAATCCCAGCGGTGAATAAATACCACCAAAATAAAGTGTTATCTGTCTCAAAAAAATTCATATGGGTACAGTGTTGCATGACCGTGCAACTGCCATTCAAAGTGTGATAGCGCTGAAAGCTGAAAATTGGCCTGGACTGGAAGGGGGGAAAGTGTCCGGACTGGAAGGGGGGGGGGGGGAGTGTCCCGACTGGAAGGGGGGGGGGGGAAGTGTCCCGACTGGAAGGGGGGGGGGGAAAGTGTCCAGACCAGAAATGGGGGGAAAGTGACCGGACCGGGAAGGGGGGGAAAGTGTCCAGACTGGAAGGGGGTGAAAATGTCCAGACCGGAAGGGGGTGAAAGTGTCCGGACTTGAAAGGGGGGGGGGGGAGGAAGTGTCCCGACTGGAAGGGGGGGGGGGAGAAGTGTCCCGACTGGAAGGAGGGGGGAATGGCCCGACTGGAAGGGGGGGAAAGTGTCCGGACAGGAAGGGGGGGGGGAATGGCCCGACTGGAAGGGGGTGAAAGTGTCCGGACTGGAAGGGGGGGAAAGTGTCCGGACAGGAAGGGGGGGGGGGAATGGCCCGACTGGAAGGGGGTGAAAGTGTCCGGACTGGAAGGGGGTGAAAGTGTCCGGACTGGAAGGGGGGGAAAGTGTCCGGACTGGAAGGGGGGGAAAGTGTCCGGACTGGAAGGGGGTGAAAGTGTCCGGACAGGAAGGGGGGGGGGGGAAAGTGTCCGGACAGGAAGGGGGGGGAATGGCCCGACTGGAAGGGGGGAAAAGTGTCCGGACTGGAAGGGGGGAAAAGTGTCCGGACTGGAAGGGGGGTGAAAGTGTCCGGACTGGAAGGGGGGGAAAGTGTCCGGACTGGAAGGGGGGGAAAGTGTCCGGACTGGAAGGGGGGGAAAGTGTCCGGACTGGAAGGGGGTGAAAGTGTCCGGACTGGAAGGGGGGGGGGGGAGCGTCCAGACTGGAAGGGGGGGGGAGCGTCCGGACTGGAAGGGGGGGGGGGGAAGCGCCCGGACTGGAAGGGGGGGAAAGCGTCCAGACTGGAAGGGGGGGGGGGAGCGTCCGGACTGGAAGGGGGGGGGGGGAGCGTCCGGACTGGAAGGGGGTGAAAGTGTCCGGACTGGAAGGGGGGGGGGGAGCGTCCGGACTGGAAGGGGGGGGGGGAGCGTCCGGACTGGAAGGGGGGGGGGAAGCGTCCGGACTGGAAGGGGGGGGGGAAGCGCCCGGACTGGAAGGGGGGGGGAAGCGTCCAGACTGGAAGGGGTTAACTGCAGCAGAGACAAACAAGTCTCCTGCCCTGCCAGAGAGCGCTGTGCTGTGCATCAGAGCTGTGTAACTCTCAGGACTGGATGGACTGAATACAAATCCTTCCCAGTTCCCATCTGTGAATTAAATCTGTGAGTTTGACCGATTGGCCGGAGTTCAGCTTTAAATCTGTTTTCTTTTTTAGGCGATTGATTATTATTAGAATATTCCTCAATTATAATTTGCGTCTTCAACAACCGAAAATACGCCACAAGCGACTGCACAACGCGTCTGTGAAATGCAGATAAATATATCCCGTCCGATGTGATGGGACTGGCGCAGGCAGGAGGCTCTGAGCTCATTCTTCCGCCACGTCTCGCGTTACACAAGGATGCTATTATGGAAGGTGAGGCGGCCGGTCAATGCCATCCTTGTAAGGTGTCTGGCTGTGTATTTGCTCAGGGACAGCTCACATACTCCACATTTCTGACTTACATGAAAGCATTTCCTGCTTCTCCCAGCTGGCACCAGACACAGCAAACCTCAGATGAAGCAACAGAGACGGAGCAGGAGGGAAAGGATGGACTGGGGAGAGAGGAGCAAAGCTGAAGCCTCAATACACTCCGGTATACCGAAGTACAGAAACCACCGACCTTTATTAACCCCTTCACGCCCTAAGGGTAAAACAAATCTAAATGCCTAAGCACAATTTTACAACGTTGACATGTGTTAGTAAAACCGTCCGTATCATCACAACTACTTCGTACATCCGGGTGGATTATACCGCGTTTATTTCAGGACAAATTGGGCTTTCATTTGGTGGTAAATGTTAATGGATATCTTCTGATTATTTTTTATTTAGGAAAACTGGTCCAAAACAGTAAAAAAAAATGCCTAAGCACAATTTTGCAACGTTGACATGTTAGTAAAACTGTCCATATCACAAATACTTTGTACATCCAGGTGGATTATACCACGTTTTTTTCAGGACAAATTGGGCTTTCATTTGGTGGTAATGGATATCTCTTGATTTTTTTTATTACCAAAGGGAAACTGGCCAAAAATAGTAAAAAAAAAATGCCTAAGCACAATTTTGCAACGTTGACATGTTAGTAAAACCATCCGTATCATCAGAAATACTTTGTACATCCAGGTGGATTATACCACGTTTTTTTCAGGACAAATTGGGCTTTCATTTGGTGGTAATGGATATCTCTTGATTTTTTTTATTACCAAAGGGAAACTGGCCAAAAATAGTAAAAAAAAAAAAAAAATGCCTAAGCACAATTTTGCAACTTTGACATGTAAAACCGTCCATATCATCACAACTACTTCGTACATCCAGTTGGATTATACCGCGTTTTTTTCAGGACAAACTGGGCTTTCATTTGGTGGTAAATGGATATCTCCTGATTTGTTTTTTTATTATCAAAGGAAAACTGGCCCAAAATAGTAAAAACAAAATCATTTTTTTTTATTTAGCTGTGTGTTTCTTGTTACCATAACCTACCACCAAAGAACAACCCAAAATAAATTCTCCAGCTCCTGACGATCGCAGTGATACCACATATGTGGATGTTATTTGTTGTTTGTACCCGTAGTACAGCCCAGACACAATAGTATGCATTTTGTTTTTGTCTTTTTTTTTACCTAAAACTTCTTAGATTGTAAGCTCCCAGGATCAGGGCCCTCCTATCCCTCTTGTATTGAACTGTATTGTTGCTGTATTGTCTCCCGTTATATTGTAAAGCGCTTGATCTAGGTATTTTTTATTTGTCTTTTTTTTACAAACATTTTTTTCCCCCTCTATGCCAGGAGTTAGAGAGATGCAATGTATAATGGGATGTATATAATGATACAATGTATAACGGGATGTATATAATGATACAATGTATAATGGGATGTATATAATGATACAATGTATAATAGAATGTATATAATGATACAATGTATAACGGGGTGTATATACTGATACAATGTATAACGGGGTGTATATAATGATACAATGTATAACGGGATGTATATAATGATACAATGTATAATAGGATGTATATAATGATACAATGTATAACGGGGTGTATATACTGATACAATGTATAACGGGATGTATATAATGATACAATGTATAATAGGATGTATATAATGATACAATGTATAACGGGGTGTATATAATGATACAATGTATAATGGGATGTATATTATGATACAATGTATATAGGAATGCATATGATACAAACGGGATGTATATAATGATACAATGTATAACGGGATGCATATAATGATACAGTGTATAACGGGATGCATATAATGATACAGTGTATAACGGGATGCATATAATGATACAGTGTATAACGGGATGCATATAATGATACAGTGTATAACGGGATGCATATAATGATACAGTGTATAACGGGATGTATATAATGATACAGTGTATAACGGGATGCATATAATGATACAGTGTATAACGGGATGCATATAATGATACAGTGTATAACGGGATGCATATAATGATACAGTGTATAACGGGATGTATATAATGATACAATGTATAACGGGATGTATATAATGATACAATGTATCTCTCTCCTCCATTCATAGAGAGAGAAAAAAAACAAGGGGGCCGGGCTGCACAGTGACTGATC
>NW_028321836.1:0-44309 GCF_062004578.1 Staurois parvus | reverse complement strand
CTTTGTATCTCTCCATCCCCGTCTGATCGATGTTTATAAACAATGTTTCTTTGTATCTCTCTATCTCCCGTCTGATCGATGTTTATAAACAATGTTACTTTGTATCTCTCCATCCCCGTCTGATCGATGTTTATAAACAATGTTACTTTGTATCTCTCTATCTCCCGTCTGATCGATGTTTATAAACAATGTTACTTTGTATCTCTCTATCCCCCGTCTGATCGATTTTTATAAACAACGTTACTTTGTATCTCTCTATCTCCCGTCTGATCGATGTTTATAAACAATGTTACTTTGTATTTCTATCTCCCGTCTGATCGATGTTTATAAACAACGTTACTTTGTATCTCTCTATCTCTCGTCTGATCGATGTTTATAAACAATGTTACTTTGTATCTCTCCATCCCCCGTCTGATCGATGTTTATAAACAATGTTACTTTGTATCTCTCTATCTCCCGTCTGATCGATGTTTATAAACAATGTTACTTTGCTTATAAACATCGATCAGACGGGATATAGAGAGATACAAAGTAACATTGTTTATAAACATCGATCAGTCGGGAGACAGAGAGATACAAAGTAATATTGTTACTCCCCATCCCCCGTCTGATCGATGTTTATAAACAATGTTACTTTGTATCTCTCTGTCTCCCAACTGATTGATGTTTATAAACAATGTTACTTTGTATCTATCTCCCATATGAACAATGTTTATAAAGAATGTTACTTTGCTTATAAACATCGATCCGACGGGAGATAGAGAGATACAAAGGAACATTGTTTATAAACATTGATCAGATGGAGAGATACAAAGTAATATTGTTTCCCCTCTGATCGATGTTTATAAACAATGTTACTTTGTATCTCTATTTCCCGTCTGATCGATGTTTATAAACAATGTTACTTTGTATCTCTCCATCCCCGTCTGATCGATGTTTATAAACAATGTTACTTTGTATCTCTCTATCTCCCGTCTGATCGATGTTTATAAACAATGTTACTTTGTATCTCTCTATCCCCCGTCTGATCGATGTTTATAAACAATGTTACTTTGTATCTCTCTATCTCCCGTCTGATCGATGTTTATAAACAATGTTACTTTGTATCTCTCTATCTCCCGTCTGATCGATGTTTATAAACAATGTTACTTTGTATCTCTATCTCCCGTCTGATCGATGTTTATAAACAATGTTACTTTGTATCTATCTCCAGTCTGATCGATGTTTATAAACAATGTTACTTTGCTTATAAACATCGATCAGACGGGAGATAGAGAGATACAAAGTAACATTGTTTATAAACATCGATCAGACGGGAGATAGAGATACAAAGTAATATTGTTACTCCCCATCCCCCGTCTGATCGATGTTTATAAACAATGTTACTTTGTATCTCTCTGTCTCCCAACTGATTGATGTTTATAAACAATGTTACTTTGTATCTATCTCCCATATGAACAATGTTTATAAAGAATGTTACTTTGCTTATAAACATCGATCCGACGGGAGATAGAGAGATACAAAGGAACATTGTTTATAAACATTGATCAGATGGAGAGATACAAAGTAATATTGTTTCTCCTCTGATCGATGTTTATAAACAATGTTACTTTGTATCTCTATCTCTCGTCTGAACGATGTTTATAAACAATGTTACTTTGTATCTCTCCATCCCCTGTCTGATCGATGTTTATAAACAATGTTACTTTGTATCTCTATCTCCTGTCTGATCGATGTTTATAAACAATGTTACTTTGTATCTCTCCATCTCCCGTCTGATCGATGTTTATAAACAATGTTACTTTGTATCTCTCTATCTCCCGTCTGATCGATGTTTATAAACAACGTTACTTTGTATCTCTCTATCTCTCGTCTGATCGATGTTTATAAACAATGTTACTTTGTATCTCTCTATTTCCCGTCTGATCGATGTTTATAAACAATGTTACTTTGTATCTCTCCATCTCCCGTCTGATCGATGTTTATAAACAATGTTACTTTGTATCTCTCCATCCCCCGTCTGATCGATGTTTATAAACAATGTTACTTTGTATCTCTCCATCTCCCGTCTGATCGATGTTTATAAACAATGTTACTTTGTATCTCTCTATCTCCCGTCTGATCGATGTTTATAAACAATGTTACTTTGTATCTCTGTATTTCCCGTCTGATCGATGTTTATAAACAATGTTACTTTGTATCTCTGTATTTCCCGTCTGATCGATGTTTATAAACAATGTTACTTTGTATCTCTCCATCTCCCGTCTGATCGATGTTTATAAACAATGTTACTTTGTATCTCTCCATGGATGGAGATGGAGTGTAAGTAGGGAAAGTGATGGCTGACTCTACCTTCCTCCCCACCAGGTTGTTGTGAAGGTTCATCAAGGTGCGGGCGTTGCGTTTCACCTCCCGCGCATCCACAAACTCGCGGGAGAGGCGTATGCCGTGTTTCACGTCGGCGGAGCATCCTCCCCATCGCCATCCCTTTTCGGGGTCGTGGTGGCCGTGCTTGTCCCGGTCGCAGCCGCAGTAGGACAGGTTGCCGTGGCTGCAGGCGTTGGTGATGCCGTGCGCAATTCCAGCTGACAGGATGGCGTAATAAAAGGCCGTTTCTCGACTGCCTGACCAGTGAAAGAAAAATGAATAAACCGTAAAGGAATTGCGTCTTGTTATAGCCAACATTTATAAACTGGTTTGTTCTGCTTAGACTTGTTCTTTCCCTGGTACCCCCCTCCCCAGTGGCATCACTAGGGTTGGTGTCACCCAGTGCGGTAAAACATGGTGTCAACCCCCCCCCCCCCACCCTCCCCTGTGGTATCACTAGGGTTGGTGTCACCCAGTGCGGTAAAACATGGTGTCACCCCCCCCCCCTCCCCAGTGGTATCACTAGGGTTGGTGTCACCCAGTGTGGTAAAACATGGTGTCACCCCCCCCCCACCCTCCCCAGTGGCATCACTAGGGTTGGGGTCACCCGGTGCATAAAACATGACATCACCCCCCCCCCCTCCCCAGTGGCATCACTAGGGTTGGTGTCTTGGTGTCACCCGGTGCGGTAAAGCATGGTGTCACCCCCCACCCTCCCCAGTGGCATCACTAGGGTTGGTGTCACCCAGTGCGGTAAAACATGGTGTCACCCCCCCTCCCCCACCCCAGTGGCATCACTAGGATTGGTATTACCTGGTGCGGTAAAACATGGTGTCACCCCCCACCCTCCCCAGTGGCATCATTAGGGTTGTGGTCACCTGGTGCGGTAAAACATGGTGTCACCCCCCACCCTCCCCAGTGGCATCACTAGGGTTGAGTTCACCTGCTGTATAAAACATGGTGTCACCCCCCCTCCCCAGTGGCATCACTAGGGTTGAGTTCAGCTGCTGTATAAAACATGGTGTCACCTCCCCTCCCCAGTGGCATCACTAGGGTTGGTGTCACCCGGTGCATAAAACATGGTGTCACCCCCCCCCCCCCACCCCAGTGGCATCACTAGGCTTGGTGTCACCCGGTGCATAAAACATTACGTCACCCCCCCCCCCCCACCGGCATCACTAGGGTTGGTATCACCTGGTGCATAAAACATGGTGTCACCCCCCACCCTCCCCAGTGGCATCACTAGGGTTGGTGTCACCCGGTGCATAAAACATGGTGTCACCCCCCCTCCCCAGTAGCATCACTAGGGTTGGTGTCACCCGGTGCATAAAACATGGTGTCACCCCCCCTCCCCAGTGGCATCACTAGGATTGGTGTCACCCGGAGCGGTAAAACATGGTCTCACCCCCCCTCCCCAGTGGCATCACTAGGGTTGGTGTCACCCGGAGCGGTAAAACACGGTGTCACTCCCCCCCCCCCAGTGGCATCACTAGGGTTGGTGTCACCCGGTGCGGTAAAACATGGTCTCACCCCCCCCCCCCAGTGGCATCACTAGGGTTGGTGTCACCCAGTGCATAAAACATGGTGTCACCCCCCCTCCCCAGTGGCATCACTAGGGTTGGTGTCACCCGGAGCGGTAAAACACGGTGTCACTCCCCCCCCCCCAGTGGCATCACTAGGGTTGGTGTCACCCAGTGCATAAAACATGGTGTCACCCCCCCTCCCCAGTGGCATCACTAGGGTTGGTGTCACCCGGAGCGGTAAAACATGGTGTCACTCCCCCAAATAGTTTATTTTCCACGGGAGGCAGATTCTGGCTAACCACATTGCTGCCACTGACAGGTGATCACCCTTCCTAGGAATGGGGGGGGGGGGGGACACCCTAAAAGGACAGGACCCACTTGGAACCCCTAAATGTGGGGGTGTTGGTGAAGATGGCATTTCAGCAAGCACAGGGTTCAAAAGCAAAGGTGAGGTGGGGATGGGCAGCACAGGTGATCCAGGAGGTGGGTAGTTTCTTGGTGACCCCCAGATCCCATCGCCCCCCCCCCATGATGAGCCCCATGGAGCAGTGTCACAGAGGGTGCCCAGGGAGCTGGTGGGGGTGCAGTGAGGAGCCGGGTCAAAGTCTACTGCAAACATCCACTGCTGGAGTCTATCCTCCCCCCCCATCCATCCATCCAGGGCCCCGAGCACCAGCAAGCACTCGACTTCACCCGGGGGTTCCAGCCTCAGCCTGGCCCAGGTCCACTGCAGGCCCTGCCTCTGCTAAGCCATTCTCCCCCCACTCAGCATCCCCCCCATTGCGACACCACTGTCCCCCCCCCCTTTAAATGAAACCCATTTTATTTATTTACAAGTACTTCTCTAGCGCCGTCATTTCATTGCATTCATCCACGGGTCTCTGTGCTTCTCTATGCAATGCAATCAGATCATGGCTAGTGGGAGGAGCTGGATATAGCTCCCTGAGAACATCACAGCACCCTGCGTCAGTACTCCTCTCACGAGCCCTCAGTCCTGATGTCAGCAGTGGGAGGAGTTATGCAAATATCTAAAATGCCTTCATGGGTGGAGAATTTTTATTTGTGGGGGGGGATATGTGCTATGATGGGGGCTGTGGAGTGGGGGGGGGGATTTGTACTCGGAGGGGAAATTTGAGGGGTAGAGGATTTGTGCTAGGAGGGAGAAATTTTTTTTCTGGGGGGGGGGGGGGATTTGTGCTAGGATGGGGGTTTTGGAGTGGGGGGGGATTTGTGCTAGGATGGGGGTTTTGGAGTGGGGGGGATTTGTGCTAGGATGGGGGTTTTGGAGTGGGGGGGCATTTGTGTTAGGATGGGGGTTTTGGAGTGGGGGGGGCATTTGTGCTAGGATGAGGGTTTTGGAGTGGGGGGGGGGGTATTTGTTCTCAGAGGGGAAATTTGAGTGGTAGAGGATTTGTGCTAGGAGGGAGAATTTTTTTTTCTGGGGGGGGGGATTTGTGCTAGGATGGGGTTTTGGAGTGGGGGGGGATTTGTGCTAGGATGGGGTTTTGGAGTGGGGGGGGATTTGTGCTAGGATGGGGGTTTTGGAGTGGGGGGGGGATTTGTGCTATGATGGGGGTTTCAGAGTGGGGGGGGGATTTGTGCTAGGATGGGGGTTTTGGAGTGGGGGGGGTATTTGTGCTATGATGGGGGTTTTGCAGTGGGGGGGGGTTAGTGCTAGGATGGGGGTTTTGGAGTGGGGGGGGGGGGTATTTGTTCTCAGAGGGGAAATTTGAGTGGTAGAGGATTTGTGCTAGGAGGGAGAATTTTTTTTTCTGGGGGGGGGATTTGTGCTAGGATGGGGTTTTGGAGTGGGGGGGATTTGTGCTAGGATGGGGGTTTCAGAGTGGGGGGGGGATTTGTGCTAGGATGGGGGTTTTGGAGTTGGGGGGGATTTGTGCTATGATGGGGGTTTCAGAGTGGGGGGGGGATTTGTGCTAGGATGGGGGTTTTGGAGTGGGGGGGGATTTGTGCTAGGATGGGGGTTTTGGAGTGGGGGGGGATTTGTGCTATGATGGGGGTTTCAGAGTGGGGGGGGGGGGATTTGTGCTAGGATGGGGGTTTTGGAGTGGGGGGGGGGATTTGTGCTATGATGGGGGTTTTGGAGTGGGGGGGGGGGATTTGTGCTAGGATGATGGTTTTGGAGTGGGGGGGGGATTTGTGCTATGATGGGGGTTTTGGAGTGGGCGGGGGGATTTGTGCTATGATGGGGGTTTTGCAGTGGGGGGGGGGGGTTTGTGCTACGATGGGGGTTTTGGAGTTGGGGGGGGGATTTGTGCTAGGATGGGGGTTTTGGAGTGGGGGGGGGGGATTTGTGCTAGGATGGGGGTTTTGGAGTGGGGGGGGGATTTGTGCTAGGATGGGGGTTTTGGAGTGGGGGGGGGATTTGTGCTAGGATGAGGGTTTTGGAGTGGGGGGGATTTGTGCTAGGATGGGGGTTTGGAGTGGGGGGGGTATTTGTTCTCAGAGGGGAAATTTGAGTGGTAGAGGACTTGTGCTAAGAGGGAGAAATTTTTTTTTTTGGGGGGGGGGGACTTGTGCTAGGATGGGGGTTTTGGAGTGGGGGGGGATTTGTGCTAGGATGGAGGTTTTGGAGTGGGGGGGGGATTTGTGCTAGGATGGAGGTTTTGGGGTGGGTGGGGGAATTGTGCTCAGAGGGGAAATTTGAGGGATAGAGGATTTGTGCTCAGAGGGAGAATTTTTTTTTTTTGGGGGGGGGGAATTTGTGCCATGATGGGGTTTCGGAGTGGGGGGGGGGGGTATTTGTGCTCAGAGGGGAAATTTGAGGGGCAGAGGATTTGTGCTTGGAGGGAGAATTTTTGTGTGTGTGTGTGGGGGGGGGGGGGGGATTTGTGCTATGAGGGGGGTTTTGGTGTTGGGGGGGTATTTGTGCTCAGAGTGGAAATATGAGTGGGAAAAGGATTTGTGCTAGGAGGGAGAAATCTTTTTTTTTGGGGGGGGGGGGGATTTGTGCTAGAGACATATGGGAAGAGAGGATTTGAGGTGGGAGGAGGGGAGATTTATGCTTAGGGGGGTAAGCCTGCAGATTGGAGCGCACCATTTTTTGGCGAGGGGGGGGGGATTTTTGCTGCCGCATACTGGTCATACATCTTTGGGGGGGGGCTCCAGCGCTTCCCTGTCCCCCAGAATCTGTATTCGCGGGGCAGATTTACGTGGCGGAGTCGATGTGGACGAACGTTTGGGAAGAGAAGGCGGGGAATGGTCTCCCCCAGGCGGTTGGGGGGGGGGGGCATGCCGGTGCTGCGTACGCTCCGGGTAATCCCGGGATCAGGGACATGATGGGTCTCTACTGACAGGTTGTGTCATCGCAGCTCCGCCCCTCACCGCTGGATGGTGTTAAAGGGGCAGTCCGCCTAAAAGTGATATGTTCTGTATAGGTAGAGTCATCCCCTCCCCCCCCCCCAGGAGACTGGGACACGCCCTGAGATTAAACTATAAAAGGAGAAGCAGCAGAATGATGAGCTCCTCTCTCTGCTCTCTCCTCCTGTCAGTGTCATCCTTGCACTGCAGCTCCTTGTGCTGCTTCTCCCTCCTCTGTGAGCTCTGCTGCCAATCTCCTCAGCAGAACCGCAGGAACACCCCAGGAGCCCGACACCATCTTTTTATTACCCGGCCCGCAGCTAGGGCCAATCAGTATCCTCGGTGTGCACAGAGCGAGGATTCAGGTCAGGAGGCTGGATATGGTCTCTGATTCCCCCCCCCCCCCTTCCTCAGCGCAGGTTCCCCATTACAGTCCCCATCATAGGGGACTATGATGGGGACTGTAATATAAGGGGGGACTCTGATGGGGACTGTAATATAAGGGGGGACTCTGATGGGGACTGCAAGATAAGGGGGGACTCTGATGGGGACTGCAAGATAAGGGGGGACTCTGATGGGGACCGCAATATAAGGGGGGACTCTGATGGGGCCTGCAGTATAAGGGGGGACTCTGATGGGGACCGCAATATAAGGGGGGACTCTGATGGAGACTGTAATATAAAGGGGGATTCTGATGGAGACTGTAATATAAGGAGGGACTCTGATGGGGACTGCAAGCTAAGGAGGGACTCTGATGGGGACTGCAGTATAAGGGGGGTTGACTCTGATCGAGACTGTAATATAAGGGGGGACTCTGATGGGGACTGTAATATAAAGGGGGATTCTGATGGAGACTGTAATATAAGGTGGGACTCTGATGGAGACTGTAATATAAGGGGGGACTCTGATGGGGACTGTAATATAAAGGGGGATTCTGATGGGGACTGCAGTATAAGGGGGGACTCTGATGGGGACTGCAGTATAAGGGGGGACTCTGATGGGGACCGCAATATAAGGGGGGACTCTGATGGGGACTGTAATATAAAGGGGGATTCTGATGGAGACTGTAATATAAGGAGGGACTCTGATGGGGACTGCAAGCTAAGGAGGGACTCTGATGGGGACTGCAGTATAAGGGGGGTTGACTCTGATCGAGACTGTAATATAAGGGGGGGACTCTGATGGGGACTGTAATATAAAGGGGGATTCTGATGGAGACTGTAATATAAGGTGGGACTCTGATGGGGACTGTAATATAAGGGGGGACTCTCATGTAAGGGGGAATTCTTATGTAATTCTGATGAGGACTTTTATGTAAGGGGGGGACTCAGATGTACATGGGACTCCAAAGGAAAATCTGATGTAAGGGGGGATTCTGATGAAAGGGGGGCCTTTGATGTAGGGGGGCTTCTGATGTAAGGGGGGCTTCTGATGTAAGGGGGGCTTCTGATGTAAGGGGGGCCTCTGATGTAAGGGGGCCTCTGATGTAAGGGGGGCTTCTGAAATAAGGGGGGCTTCTGATATAGGGGGGCTTCTGATGTAAGCGGGGCCTCTGATGTAGGGGGGCTTCTAAAGAAGGGGGGCTTCTGATGAAGGGGGGCTTCTGATATAAGGGGGGCTTCTGATGAAATGGGGCCTCTGATGTAGGGGGGATCCTGATATAAGGGGGGCCTCTGATGTAAGGGGGGCTTCTGATATAAGGGGGGCCTCTGATGTAAGGGGGGCTTCTGATATAAGGGGGGCCTCTGATGTAAGGGGGGCTTCTGATATAAGGGGGGCCTCTGATGTAAGGGGGGCTTCTGATATAAGGGGGGCCTCTGATGTAAGGGGGGCCTCTGATGTAAGGGGGGCTTCTGATGTAGGGGGGCTTCTGCTGTAAGGGGGGCCTCTGATGAAGGGGGGCTTCTGATATAAGGGGGGCTTCTGATGAAGGAGGGCTTCTGATGAAGGGGGGCTTCTGATATAAGGGGGGCTTCTGATGAAGGGGGGCTTCTGATATAAGGGGGGCTTCTAATGAAAGGGGGCTTCTGATGTAAGGGGGGCTTCTGATGAAGGGGGGCTTCTGATGAAGGGGGGCTTCTGATGAAGGGGGGCTTCTGATGTAAGGGGGGCCTGTGATGAAGGGGGGCTTCTGATATAAGGGGGGCTTCTAATGAAAGGGGGCTTCTGATGTAAGGGGGGCTTCTGATGAAGGGGGGCTTCTGATGAAGGGGGGCTTCTGATATAAGGGGGGCTTCTGATATAAGGGGGGCTTCTGATGAAGGGGGGCTTCTGATGTAAGGGGGGCTTCTGATGAAGGGGGGCCTCTGATATAAGGGGGCTTCTGATGAAGGGGGGCTTCTGATGAAGGGGGGCTTCTGATGTAAGGGGGGCCTCTGATGAAGGGGGGCTTCTGATGAAGGGGGGCTTCTGATGAAGGGGGGCCTCTGATGAAGGGGGACCTCTGATTGAAGGGGGGCTTCTGATATAAGGGGGGCCTCTGATTGAAGGGGGGCCTGTGATGAAGGGGGGCTTCTGATGTAAGGGGGGCCTGTGATGAAGGGGGGCTTCTGATATAAGGGGGGCTTCTAATGAAGGGGGGCTTCTGATGAAGGGGGGCTTCTGATATAAGGGGGGCTTCTGATGTAAGGGGGGCTTCTAATGAAGGGGGCCTCTGATATAAGGGGGCTTCTGATGAAGGGGGGCTTCTGATATAAGGGGGGCTTCTGATGAAGGGGGGCTTCTGATATAAGGGGGGCTTCTGATGAAGGGGGGCTTCTGATATAAGGGGGGCTTCTAATGAAGGGGGGCTTCTGATGTAAGGGGGGCTTCTGATGAAGGGGGGCTTCTGATATAAGGGGGGCTTCTGATGTAAGGGGGGCTTCTGATGAAGGGGGGCTTCTGATATAAGGGGGGCTTCTAATGAAGGGGGGCTTCTGATGAAGGGGGGCTTCTGATGTAAGGGGGGCTTCTGATGTAAGGGGGGCTTCTGATGAAGGGGGGCTTCTGATATAAGGGGGGCTTCTGATGAAGGGGGGCTTCTGATGAAGGGGGGCTTCTGATGTAAGGGGGGCTTCTGATGAAGGGGGGCTTCTGATGTAAGGGGGGCTTCTGATGGAAGGGGGGCTTCTGATGAAGGGGGGCCTCTGATATAAGGGGGGCTTCTGATGAAGGGGGGCTTCTGATGAAGGGGGGCTTCTGATGAAGGGGGGCCTCTGATATAAGGGGGCCTCTGATATAAGGAATTTCCCCCCCACGATCATTGCACATGGACTCCACCATTCGGTGTACATACCGGGGGCCCCCCCACACCTACCTACTTTTAGCTCCGGTCCGAAGAGACTCGGCTCCCCCAGGGAGGTGCAGTTCCAGCGGCTGTGCTGGAACTGGTAGCGGCATTCTTCGGCGCCCAGACGAGCGCCGGTCCCGATGGCGATCACAGCGTCCGGCCGCGCCTCACAGATGCCTCTCTGTCTGGGCGACAAGCCCGGCATTTTCCGGCAGATGATACTGGCGCCCAGAGCCAACACCGACGACACCCCACTGGAGGAAAGAGGGAGAGAGAGGAGTGAATGGTGGTGGGACCCTCCCCTGCAGTCCCTAATAACATGAAAACCCCACAATGCTCTTACTAGCCAGAGACCTCATCTTCCCTCAGACTTGGATCACATTTTTTTTTTCTGTGATTTGGCTAAGCTGGCGTGTGAAGAACATGCAAACTCCATGCAGACCATAGTGCCCCAGTAGGGATTTGAACCAAGGGCCCCTGTGCTGCGCTGACCGCTCGGCCGCCGATTCTCCATGTCGGAGGTGTGCGGACCGGGCAGAGTTAAGCCGGATCATCTCCCGTGCCAAGCTGGGCAGAGACCAGGCATGGGGGGGGGGGGGGCCTGCAACTGCCCCCCCCCCCAACACAAGGGGCCATTCTCTGCCAGCCCCGCACAACAAAACACCTGTGTGCTCCGCCGCCGGATCCAGCGCCCCGTCACTTCACACTGAAGACCCCTTCTTATATATTTATCAGGGAATAAATGGGATGTTCACAGGGAGCGATGGGGGGGGGGGGGGGGGGGGGGCAGAGTGCAAGCTCCTCTGGTCAGGGCTCCGCCCACACGGATGGCACACCGCCTGACACCCAGCAAGGGAGCTCCTCATAGTGAAAGAACAAAGAAGAGTGTCCGGGGGAGACAAAGGGGGCGACACGGAGCACCGCGACCCAATATACGGGTTACTTCATGTTTATTGTCAAAGCAAACTCCCCCATCCATCCATCCATGTCTCCATCCATCCAAATCTCCATCCATCCATCCATGTCTCCATCCATCCATATCTCCATCCATCCATCCATATCTCCATCCATCCATATCTCCATCCATCCATCCATATCTCCATCCATCCATCCATATCTCCATCCATCCATCCATGTCTCCATCCATCCATATCTCCATCCATCCATATCTCCATCCATCCATATCTCCATCCATCCATATCTCTATCCATCCATCCATCCATATCTCCATCCATCCATCCATCCATGTCTCCATCCATCCATATCTCCATCCATCCATCCATGTCTCCATCCAACCATCCATGACTCCATCCATCCATATCTCCATCCATCCATCCATCCATCCATGTCTCCATCCAACCATCCATGACTCCATCCATCCATATCTCCATCCATCCATCCATCCATCCATCCATCCATGTCTCCATCCATCCATGTCTCCATCCAACCATCCATGACGCCATCCATCCATATCTCCATCCATCCATATCTCCATCCATCCATCCATCCATGTCTCCATCCATCTATCTCTCCATCCATCCATGTCTCATCCATATCTCATCCATCCATCCATGTCTCCATCCATCCATCCATCCATCCAACCATATCTCCATCCATCCATGTCTCCATCCAACCAATCATGACTCCATCCATCCATATCTCCATCCATCCATGTCTCCATCCAACCATCCATGACTCCATCCATCCATGTCTCCATCCATCCATCCATCCATCCATGTCTCCATCCAACCATCCATGACTCCATCCATCCATATCTCCATCCATCCATATCTCCATCCATCCATGTCTCCATCCATCCATGTCTCCATCCATCTATCTCTCCATCCATCCATGTCTCCATCCATCTATCTCTCCATCCATCCATGTCTCATCCATCCATATCTCATCCATCCATGTCTCCATCCATCCATCCATCCAACCATATCTCCATCCATCCATGTCTCCATCCATCCATCCATCCAACCATCCATATCTCCATCCATCCATGTCTCCATCCATCCATCCATATCTCATCCATCCATGTCTCCATCCATCCATCCATATCTCATCCATCCATGTCTCCATCCATCCATCCATCCATCCATATCTCATCCATCCATGTCTCCATCCATCCATCCATCCATCCATGTCTCCATCCATCAATCCATCCATGTCTCCATCCATCCATCCACGTCTCCATCCATCCAACCATATCTCCATTCATCCATCCATATCTCCATATCTCCATCATTCTATGTCTCCATCCATCCACCTATAATACATGACACCCAACCACCTAGAATACATGACACCCAACCACCTAGAATTCATGACACCCAACCACCTATAACTCATGACACCCAACCACCTATAACTCATGACACCCAACCACCTAGAATACATGACACCCAACCACCTAGAATTCATGACACCCAACCACCTAGAATACATGACACCCAACCACCTAGAATACATGACACCCAACCACCTATACCTCATGACACCCAACCACCTAGAATACATGACACCCAACCACCTATAACTCATGACACCCAGCCACCTAGAATACATGACACCCAACCACCTAGAATACATGACACCCAACCACCTATAACTCATGACACCCAACCACCTAGAATACATGACACCCAACCACCTAGAATTCATGACACCCAACCACCTAGAATACATGACACCCAACCACCTAGAATACATGACACCCAACCACCTATACCTCATGACACCCAACCACCTATACCTCATGACACCCAACCACCTATACCTCATGACACCCAACCACCTATAACTCATGACACCCAACCACCTATAACTCATGACACCCAACCACCTATAACTCATGACACCCAACCACCTATAACTCATGACACCCAACCACCTATACCTCATGACACCCAACCACCTATAACTCATGACACCCAACCACCTATACCTCATGACACCCAACCACCTATACCTCATGACACCCAACCACCTATAACTCATGACACCCAACCACCTATACCTCATGACACCCAACCACCTATACCTCATGACACCCAACCACCTATAACTCATGACACCCAACCACCTATAACTCATGACACCCAACCACCTATAACTCATGACACCCAACCACCTATAACTCATGACACCCAACCACCTATACCTCATGAGACCCAACCACCTATAATACGTGACACCCAACCACCTATAACTCATGACACCCAACCACCTATACCTCATGACACCCAGCAACCAGTGAGTGTTAGGTGTTTACATTGACACTTAGGAACCATCTAATTAAATATTTGAAGGTTATTGTAGTGAAGGTGATTAGGCAGGAATGCTAATTTATCACATATCAGAACATCTCCGAGGCCTCACCCACATCCCACGCAGTCATTGCCTTTGTGTCTAGTAGAACATGTCTGGGACATGCAGTCAGCCATGTCTCTCCGTAACACGCCAAGCCAAGGAGTATGAGTAAGACCCGGTAGTTCTGTATGGTCATGCAAAGCGCGGAGGAATTGTTGCTCCTTAGTTCTCTACTCTTCCACCCAGATCTTCTCATGTACATAACCCTTCGTGGTGCTCTCGGTTTTGCTCCCCGTGGAGAGTTCAACAGTCGAATGTAATGGAGGCCTTTATAACCTCACAAGTTGGGAACCAAAAGGGCTGCAGGGGGTCCCCGAGAAATAATATCCTTCACCTTTGCATCTCCATGGTAGTGGTTGTCCATCACCAGGCCGTGGCCATCTGTAGATCCCCTAACCTCTCACAGTGCCTCCTAGTTCCAGTAGTGCTTTCCAATCTCCATGGTGGTCCACCATGTCCTTCACCCTCCCAAAGTGCCCCCCAAGTCCTCTAAGAGCCTTCAGCCCCCACATTGCCTTGCTGCTGAGCTTTCAGGCCTCATTGTGCCCTCAACCTCCAACAGTGTCTTACAGGGCTACTATAGAACAGGTTCAGGGCACTATGGGCGGCAGGGAGCTAGAAGCTCTGCAGCAAGCTAGGGGGCACTAGAAGGTGGTGGTGAAGGTGGTCGTGGTGAAGGTGGTGGTGGTGAAGGTGGTCGTGGTGAAGGTGGTGGTGGTGAAGGTGGTTGTGGTGAAGGCGGTGGTGGTGAAGGTGGTCGTGGTGAAGGTGGTGGTGGTGAAGGTGGTTGTGGTGAAGGTGGTGGTGGTGAAGGTGGTCATGGTGAAGGTGGTGGTGGTGAAGGTGGTGGTGGTGGTGAAGGTGAAGGTGGTGGTGAAGGTGGTGGTGGTGAAGGTGGTTGTGGGTGAAGGTGGTGGTGGTGAAGGTGGTTGTGGGTGAAGGTGGTGGTGGTGAAGGTGGTGGTGGTGTTGGGGTCACTGTGGCGATTCAGGGCTTTCAAGGGGCTTGGGGGCACTGTGGGAGGTTGAGGAGCCCAGTCCTTGCAATGCATTCCAGTCTACCATAGTGCCCCTGGAAAGCCTCCAACCCCCCTAGAGAGACCCCCCAGCCCCCTCCAGAGACTCCATGCATTAGAGCTGCCCCCAGTTTCCTCCAGAATCCCCTACAGAGCCACCAAGTGTATTGAAGAATCCCTAAACCCCCACCCTCAGAACCCCCATCCCCGCACAGTGACACCCAGCCCCATCCAGAGCCTTCCAACATCTGGGGATGACTCTGAAATTTTGGATTTCATCTCGCTTTCTTTTTCAGTGACAACGGTTCAGGGCAAAAACCCATAGAGCAAACGCAAACACTAAAGTGTGTCACTCATATTATGACAGGTTCTCTTTCCAGATGAACTTGGTGGTTTGGTCTGAGGGGGCTTTCCTGTGCTACAGTAATCCCTTACAGGGTGGTTGGTGGTCAGAGGCCAAATGGGAGGATCCAGGGGCCTAGTCCTGGGTGCAATGGGAGGGCTCCACCTAGGGACAGAGGCATTAATGGTGATCTCAAAGGCCCATTGTGATTGGCAGCTGGAGGTTGAGCACTGGCTGGTATGGCCCACCCCAGAGGGTCCACAAACACAGCAGATTTGCCCGTTGGGAGTGGCAGACTTAGAGTGTATCATCCATGTTATAACCGGTTCTCTTTACGGTGGCTGGGTCTACTGTGCTACAGTAGTTCCTTACAGGGTGATTGGTCAGAGGTCATATGGGAGGAGCCTAGTCTTGGATGGGCCCCACCTGAGGATTAAGACGTATATGGAGGTCACTTTGGGAGGCCAGATGTGAGGAGCCAGGGGCCTAGTCTTGGACGGGCCCCGGCTGAGGATGAAGAAGTGTATGGTGTCATTCTGAGAGGCCAGATTGGAGGAGCCAGGGGCCTAGTCTTGGATGGGCCCCGCCTGAGGATTAGGAAGTGTAAAGGGTCACTATGACAGGCCAGATTGGAAGAGTCAGGGGCCTAGTCTTGAATGGGCCCCGCTTGATGATGAAGAAGTGTTTGGGGTCACTCTGAGAGGCCCAGAATGGAAGAGCCAGGGGCCTAGTTATGGATGAGCCCCACCTGAGGATGAAGAAGTGTATGGGGGTCTCTCTGAGAGGCCAGATGGGAGGAGCCAGGGGCCTAGTCTTGGCCCCACCTGATAATAGGGAAGTGTTAGAACCTTTGCCGGGTATACATTTTTTTTGTCTGTGCTTTCCTGTCCTGGAGGCAACTGCCCCCCTCATTTTTTTTGGTTCTGTTGTCACAGAGACAGGAAGTTAGGGTAATGCTCGCCAACGGGGTCACGGACAGCAATTAAAAGCATAAAGTACATACCCTTCCTAAGCCTATGAAATCATAGAACAAATATTGTAAAATATAGCTGAAGTCAGGCTTTAAAGTTCAGTTGAAATTTTACTTTTTTACCGATTTAATGCAGATTTTTTTTTTATGTATTTTTTAATTTTTTAGTATATATTTCTCTATTTTTATTATTTATTTTATCTTTAACTATACATTTCTGTTTTTTTTTATTTTATCATTTGGGCTTTTTTTTTTTTTAAACTGAGTAGGGGGGGAATAATTTTTTTTTTTTTTTTTACTTACATTTTTTTTTTAAATTTACGTTTTTTTTTAAGTTACAATCCATGTCAATCCCCCCCCCTTTTTTTTTTAGACTTACATTTTTTTTTAACTTATAATGCATGTCAATTCCCCCTTTTTTTTAAGGCTTACATTCTATTTTTTAGACTTACATTTTTTTTTTTAAATTTACAATCCATGTCAATCCCCCCTTTTTTTTAGATTTACATTTGTTTTTTAATTTACAATCTATATCAATTCTCCCTTTTTTTTTAGACTTACATTTTTTTTTAAATCACAATCCATGTCAATTCCCCCTTTTTTTTTATTTTTAGACTTTCATTTTTTTTTAATTTACAATCCATGTCAATTCCCCCCCTTTTTATTAGACTTTCATTTTTTCATTTTTTTTTTAGACTTACATTTTTTTTTAACTTACAATCCATGTCAATTCCTTTTTTTTTTTTTTTAGACTTTCAGTTTTTTTTAATTTACAATCCATGTCAATTCCCCCCCTTTTTATTAGACTTACATTTTTTTTTTAGACTTACATTTTTTTTTTTTTTTAACTTACAGTTCATGTAAATTCCCCTTCACTAACTCTCTGGGCAGGAAGTCATGGGTAATATCTCTAGCGGGGACACAGACTGCAGCAGTGCTGGGACCTCTTGTGATTGGCAGCTGGTAGGTACTCCCCCTACGTCCTCCCTCCCCCAGAGGGGCCACAAACACAATGACAACCCTCACTTCCTGTTTTTCGATGACGGTGGTCACCAGGACATAAAGAGGGTCGAATCTCCCCAGTGGGGACACAGACAGCAATACACGAGTTGAACCCTTCCCACGCTATCCAAATATTTTTTTTTGCCGTGACCAGGGGCGGACTGACAACTCATGGGGTCCCTGGGCAATAGTGGATCATGGGGCCCCTGTGTCCTTGCCCAAACTCAAAAAAGCCTATGAAAAAGGTACCAGGGGCATCTCATGGGGCCCCCTACTGACCCCGGGCCCTCGGGCACTGCCCGAGTTCCCAAATGGTCAGTCCGCCCCTGCAGGGACATCTCATGGGGCCCCCTACTGACCCCGGGCCCTCAGGCAGTGCCCAAGTTCCCAAATGGTCAGTCCACCCCTGGCCGTGAAATACCCTTTAATAGAACTGTTTGCTGTATTGCAGGGTTGGACTGGATGGTCCTGCGCAGGGGCGGACTGACCATTTGGAAACTCTGGCACTGCCTGAGGGCCCGGGGTCAGTAGGGGGCCCCATGAGATACCCCTGGTACCTTTTTCATAGGCTTTTTTGAGTTTGGGCGAGGACACAGGGGCCCCATGATCCCCTATTGCCCGGGGGCCCCATGAGTTGTCAGTCCGCCCTTGGTCCTGCGTCTTTTTATTGGCCGCACACATACACATTATGTCCCCCCCAGGGGACTCCCAGCCCAGGACTTCACCCCCTCACAGCCGGGGAACCTGCAGTTGTAGGCGGGATGGATGGGAAAGAGCGTGGAGGGGGGGGAACCAGCTGTGCCAGGAGGAGAGGACAGCAGCTGCCAGACTTTTTTGCATTCTTTGAGAACAATCTGCTCTGCCCGGCACGCTCAGCACACAGAGCTGGGAGGAAGGAGGAGCGCGGCACACAGGTGGCCTGACGCGCCGTTGCTGTAGAAACAGGCGTGTTTGTTTGGCCGCTCGCTGACGGGGAGGTGGCAGGCGATGTTTTTCATCCCAGGCGCATCACTGGCAGCCGACGGCGACTACGGGCACCCCCCCCGGGGCACGGCGCGTCCTGATCGCGCTTCTCAGAGGCGGTGGCGGCGCTAGTCTGAAATGCCGAAAGGACGCTCGCCGTTCACACCTATGCATTTTGATCCCTTTATGCAGTGCGTTTTCTATGCCTTTTTTTCTCAAATAAAACGCATCAAAAACGCACGACACGCTTTTCTGCAGCGTCTCCATTGAAGTCTATGATTCAACGTTTCGCGTTTAAAAGAAAAAAAAGTCCCCGCCCCTTTCCAAAAAAACGCAGCGGGGTGAAAACGCGCAGATGTGAAACTGTCCCGTGTTAAATGGACTGCTGTGCGTTTCTGCAAAACGCACTAAAAAAAAAACGCGTTGGTGGGATCCAGGAGCCGGTGAAGGGCTTGCGGAAAAGATCTAGAGCCACCTGATCACTTTTATGGGGTACTCAAAGTGCGTCCCCCCCAGTGGCACCCACGTGAATGCAGGAGGACCTCGGGGAGCATCCATTCCCTGATCCCTCCTGTGGTGAATGACCCCCGGGAGGGAGGGGTAATACATCGCTTCCGGGGTCACAGCTGTCATTCCTTGGCATACTCAAGAAGGCCCCTCCCTTGAGGATGAAGAAGTGTATGGGGTCTCTATGAGAGGTCAAATAGAAGGAGCCAGGGGCCTAGTCTTGGGTTGGGCCCCTCCCTTGAGGATGAAGAAGTGTATGGGGTCTCTATGAGAGGTCAAATAGAAGGAGCCAGGGGCCTAGTCTTGGGTTGGGCCCCACTTGAGGATGAGGGAAGTATATGGGGTCTCCCTGAGAGGCCAAATAGAAGGAGCCAGGGGCCTAGTCTTGGGTTGGGCCCCACTTGAGGATGAGGGAAGTATATGGGGTCTCCCTGAGAGGCCAAATAGAAGGAGCCAGGGGCCTAGTCTTGGGTTGGACCCCACTTGAGGATGGGGGAAGTATATGGGGTCTCCCTGAGAGGCCAAATAGAAGGAGCCAGGGGCCTAGTCTTGGGTTGGACCCCACTTGAGGATGGGGGAAGTATATGGGGTCTCTCTGAGAGGCCAAATAGAAGGAGCCAGGGGCCTAGTCTTGGGTTGGACCCCACTTGAGGATGAAGAAGTATATGGGGTCTCCCTGAGAGGCCAAATAGAAGGAGCCAGGGGCCTAGTCTTGGGTTGGACCCCACTTGAGGATGGGGGAAGTATATGGGGTCTCTCTGAGAGGCCAAATAGAAGGAGCCAGGGGCCTAGTCTTGGGTTGGGCCCCACTTGAGGATGAGGGAAGTATATGGGGTCTCTCAGAGGCCAAATAAGAGAGTCAGGGGCCTAGTCTTGGGTTGGGCCCCACTTGAGGATGATGTAAGTATATGGGGTCTCTCTGAGAAGCCAAATAGAAGGAGCCAGGGGCCTAGTCTTGGGTTGGGCCCCACTTGAGGATGGGGGAAGTATATGGGGTCTCTCTGAGAGGCCTAATAGAAGGAGCCAGGGGCCTAGTCTTGGGTTGGACCCCACTTGAGGATGAGGGAAGTATATGGGGTCTCTCTGAGAGGCCAAATAGGAGCCAGGGGCCTAGTCTTGGGTTGGGCCCCACTTGAGGATGAGGAAGTGTATGGGGTCTCTCTGAGAGGCCTAATAATAGGAGCCAGGGGCCTAGTCTTGGGTTGGGCCCCACTTGAGGATGATGTAAGTATATGGGGTCTCTCTGAGAGGCCTAATAATAGGAGCCAGGGGCCTAGTTCTGGGTTGGGCCCCACCTGAGAATGAAGAAAGTTTATCGAGTCTCTTTAAGTAGGCTGAATAGGGGCCCTTATGCTGCAGATCTGTAGACATGATAATGGCAACCTGAAAGACCCTTGTGATTGGCAGCTGGGGGTTGCGTGTCGGCAGGTTTACCCCACCCCAGAGGATCCGCAAAATCAGTCGATTTACCCATTAGGAGCGGCAGACTCGAGATATAACTTCAGCCAACATTTTAGTTTAGTTTTTAGCAGAGTGGAGAAGAAAAATAACATCAGTCTTTTTTTTGTTTTTGTTTTTTTTGGGGGCAAATTTTCCTTCACTTCCTGACTGAGCAGGAAGTCCTAAGTAATCTATCCAGTGGGGACACAAACCACAGCAAAACACTTTTTTTTGGGTAAAATAGAGAAGAATTAAAACTCTTCCGGGTATCAATTACTGTCTGTGCTTTGTTTATTATTTGTTATATTATTATTATTGAACTAATTAAATTATTTAATTTATATATATTTTATTTATTTTTTTATTATATTTTCTTTCTATATTTTTTTTATTATTTTTATTTTTTTTATTATCACTATTATTATTATTATTATTATTATTTGTGCTTCTTTTTCTATTTATTCATTATCATTTTTTTATTATTGCATTAATGTGCTGCAGCAAGGGTTAAGATGCCCAGGGTGACTGGTCTGGTCTCCGCCCCCTCCTGTAGTTTTCTGTAGTGGGTGGAGCCTGCTGGATTCCCTCCCACAGCTCTGCTCTCTCTCTGTGCAGGGTGACTGGTCTGGTCTCCGGCCCCTCCTGTAGTTTTCTGTAGTGGGTGGAGCCTGCTGGATTCCCTCCCACAGCTCTGCTCTCTCTCTGTACAGGGTGACTGGTCTGGTCTCCGCCCCCCCCCTGTAGTTTTCTGAAGTGGGTGGAGCCTGCTGGATTCCCTCCCACAGCTCTGCTCTCTCTCTGTGCAGGGTGACTGGTCTGGTGTCCGCCCCCTCCTGTAGTTTTCTGAAGTGGGTGGAGCCTGCTGGATTCCCTCCCACAGCTCTGCCCTCTCCTTGTACAGGGTGTCTGGTCTTGTCTACACCCCCTCCTGTAGTTTTCTGTAGTGGGTGGAGCCTGCTGGATTCCCTCCCACAGCTCTGCTCTCTCTTTCTGCAGGGGGACTGGTCTGGTCTCTGCCCCCCCCATGTAGTTTTCTGTAGGCAACCTGTAGTGGGTGGAGCCTGTCGGGCCCCTCCCACATACTCAGGAAGCATTTGCTAAATGCAGAGGTCTGACTTAGCAGGGGTGGGGGTGGGGGGAGGGGGGTGGTGGTGTAGAGAGACCACTGCTTCCACACAAAAAAAGAAAAAATGTGAATGTGGAAAATACTACATTATGGCCACTAGGTGAAGCCAATGAGCATACTTCTTTCCTATGATACTCAGCGCCACCTAGTGGCCATAATGCAGTATTTCTCCTATATCAATGCGCTCTCCTGTCAGTATATAGGATGGTACATGTATATACAAGCGCCCCGTATACTCTAGTAGTCTGCGTTTGTGATTGTCCAGTCAGTGCCCGGTCGCACCCATGTGATTTCAGGTACGATTTGCGAATTCAAATCGCATCTAATGCCTAATTTATTTCCTGTGATCACCAGCACCATCTAGTGGCCAGAATGCAGTATCTCCCTGAAATACCTCAACCAGGAAAGTACCACATTAAGGCCACTAGATGGAGCGGCTGATCACAGGAAATTAAAATATTAGGCAAATTACAGTGATCAGTCCTTGGTTGGGGCACAGGGGGTCTACAAATGTTCTATACAAGGGGCCAGTTTACTGTCCTTCAGACTTTAGGGGGGCCGGACTGTGGCCATTGGGAGTAGAGAATGTCCCGGGGCAGGGTCGATGGAGGCTACTGATATGGTAACAAGGAGGGTCAGTGTGAGGAGGACATGAGTGGATAGTGTTGGGGTACAGGGAGGAATAGTGTTGAGATTCCAGGGAGAGTTAGTGTTGGGGTTACAGTGAGGGTTAATATTGGGGGTTCCAGGGATGATTAGTTTTGGGGTTACCGGGATGATTAGTTTTGGGGTTCCAGGGAAGGTTAGTGTTGGGGTTGTGACCATTGGGCTTACATGATAGGGGAAGGGTTGGAGATATGGGGGAGTTAGTGTTGGGGTTACCAGGATGATTAGTATTGGGGTTCCAGGGAGGGATAGTGTTGGGGTTCCAAGGAGGGTTAATGTTGGGGTTCCAGGGAAAGTTAGTGTTGGGGTTCCAGGGAGGGTTAGTGTTGGGGTTCCAGGGAGGGCTAGCGTTGGGGTTGTGACCGTTGGTGTTATGGGAAGAGTAGGGGTAATGGCAGACTCAATATATACAGGGAGGGTCAGTGTTGGGATTCCAGGGAGGGTTAGTGTTGGGGTTCCAGGGAAGGTTAGTGTTGGGGTTCCAGGGAGGGGTAGTGTTGGGATTCCAGGAAGGTTAGTGTTGGGGTTCCAGGGAGGTTAGTGTTGGGGTTCCAGGGAAGGTTAGTGTTGGGGTTCCAGGGAGGGTTAGTGTTGGGGTTACAGGGAGGGGTAATGTTGGGGTTACAGGGAGGGTCAGTATTGGGGTTACAGGAAGGGTCAGTGTTGGGGTTACAGGGAGGGTTAGTGTTGGGATACAGGGAGGGGTCGTGTTGGGGTTGTGACCGTTGGGGTTCCAGGGAGGGGTAGTGTTGGGATTCCAGGAAGGTTAATGTTGGGGTTCCAGGGAGGGTTAGTATTGGGGTTCCAGGGAGGGTCAGTGTTGGGGTTCCAGGGAGGGTTAGTGTTGGGGTTACAGGGAGGGGTAATGTTGGGGTTACAGGGAGGGTCAGTATTGGGGTTACTGGAAGGGTCAGTGTTGGGGTTACAGGGAGGGATAGTGTTGGGATACAGGGAGGGGTCGTGTTGGGGTTGTGACCGTTGGGGTTCCAGGGAGGGGTAGTGTTGGGATTCCAGGAAGGTTAATGTTGGGGTTCCAGGGAAGGTCAGTGTTGGGGTTCCAAGGAGGGTCAGTGTTGGGGTTCCAGGGAGGGGTAGTGTTGGGATTCCAGGAAGGTTAATGTTGGGGTTCCAGGGAAGGTCAGTGTTGGGGTTCCAAGGAGGGTCAGTATTGGGGTTCCAGGGAAGGTCAGTGTTGGTGTTACAGGGAGGGTTAATATTGGGGGTTCCAGGGAGGATTAGTGTTGGGGTTACAGTGAGGGTTAATTTTGGGGGTTCCAGGGAGGATTAGTGTTGGGGTTACCGGGATGATTAGTTTTCGGGTTCCAGGGAAGGTTAGTGTTGGGATTGTGACCATTGGGCTTACATGATAGGGGAAGGGTTGGGGTTATGGGGGAGTTAGTGTTGGGGTTACCAGGATGATTAGTTTTGGGGTTCCAGGGAGGGCTAGCGTTGGGGTTGTGACCGTTGGTGTTATGGGAAGAGTAGGGTTAATGGCAGACTCAGTATATACAGGGAGGGTTAGTGTTGGGGTTACAGGGAAGGTTAGTGTTGGGGTTACAGGGAAGGTTAGTGTTAGGGTTCCAGGGAGGGGTAGTGTTGGGGTTGTGACCGTTGGGGTTCCAGGGAGGGGTAGTTTTGGGATTCCAGGAAGGTTAGTGTTGGGGTTCCAGGGAAGGTTGGGGTTCCAGGGAAGGTCAGTGTTGGGGTTCCAAGGAGGGTCAGTGTTGGGGTTCCAGGGAGGGGTAGTGTTGGGGTTCCAGGGAGGGGTAGTGTTGGGGTTCCAGGGAGAGTCAGTGTTGGGATTCTAGGGAGGGTCAGTGTTAGGGGTACAGGGAGGGGTAGTGTTGGGGGTACAGGGAGGGGTAGTGTTGGGGGTACAGGGAGGGGTCGTGTTGGGGTTCCAGGGAGGGGTAGTGTTGGGGTTCCGACCATTGGGGTTCCAGGGAGAGGCAATGGCAGACCAAATATATAAATTGGACCGAGTCCATCGGCAGACTTTGGTCCATCAGCAGTAGAAGTGACCTCCAATCTTTATTTCCTTTATCCCCCCCCCCCCCCCCCCCTCCCCTGGCTGACTGCCCCCCCCCCCCCGGCCGGCTCACCCTTCTCCGCAGAGCATCAGTCCAGCGCACAGCACGGTGTGACAGAGGTCCAGCACGCTCAGCTTCACTCTCATACTGGTTGCGCTCTTCCTCGTCGGTCCGGATGAGACTTTCCCTCCATACAGGGGCCCGGAGTCATGCTACCTGCGGGGAGACAAGGGAAGCGTCAGGAGGAGCGGCGGGCAGATCCGCGCCGGGAGCAGAACTGTCACTGGTACAGCCAGATGCCGGATCAGACAATACAGCTGGTGTGCGATGCTCCTTCCCTCCCCTGGCGCGGCCTTGAACGCCTTCGAATTCTGCGAGGAGCTCCGAGCGCAGCGCCGTCACTTCGTGGTGTCAGCTGTCCGTCCGCGACCACAGATGAATGGAGCGGCTTTCTTCTTCGTATTTTCCCCGAGTTTCCCCTTTAATTTCACCTGGTGATCCTGCCAGAAACTCACTTCCTGTCCTGGGGGGACAACACTGCTCCTCTATGGATACAGTATAGAGCCCCCCCCATGTTATAAAGAAGAGGAAAGGGGGAGGTTATTATAGTCCAGCCCTGGGGGGACAACACTGCTCCTCTAGGGATACAGTATAGAGCACCCCCCCATTATGGAGAAGAGGAAAGGGGGAGGTTATTATAGTCCAGCCCTGGGGTGACAACACTGCTCCTCTATGGATACAGTATAGAGCCCCCCCCCATTATGGAGAAGAGGAAAGGGGGAGGTTATTATAGTCCAGCCCTGGGGGGACAACACAGCTCCTCTATGGATACCGTATAGAGCCCCCCCATTATGGAGAAGAGGAAAGGGGGAGGTTATTATAGTCCAGCCCTGGGGTGACAACACTGCTCCTCTATGGATACAGTATAGAGCCCCCCCCCATTATGGAGAAGAGGAAAGGGGGAGGTTATTATAGTCCAGCCCTGGAGTGACAACACTGCTCCTCTATGGATACAGTATAGAGCCCCCCCCATGTTATAAAGAAGAGGAAAGGGGGAGGTTATTATAGTCCAGCCCTGGGGTGACAACACTGCTCCTCTAGGGATACAGTATAGAGCACCCCCCCATTATGGAGAAGAGGAAAGGGGGAGGTTATTATAGTCCAGCCCTGGGGTGACAACACTGCTCCTCTATGGATACAGTATAGAGCCCCCCCCCCCATTATGGAGAAGAGGAAAGGGGGAGGTTATTATAGTCCAGCCCTGGGGGGACAACACAGCTCCTCTATGGATACCGTATAGAGCCCCCCCATTATGGAGAAGAGGAAAGGGGGAGGTTATTATAGTCCAGCCCTGGGGTGACAACACTGCTCCTCTATGGATACAGTATAGAGCCCCCCCCATTATGGAGAAGAGGAAAAGGGGAGGTTATTATAGTCCAGCCCTGGGGGGACAACACAGCTCCTCTATGGATACCGTATAGAGCCCCCCCATTATGGAGAAGAGGAAAGGGGGAGGTTATTATAGTCCAGCCCTGGGGTGACAACACTGCTCCTCTATAGATTCAGTATAGAGCTCCCCCATTATGGAGAAGAAAGGGGGAGGTTATTATAGTCCAGCCCTGGGGTGACAACACTGCTCCTCTATGGATACAGTATAGAGCCCCCCCCCATTATGGAGAAGAGGAAAGGGGGAGGTTATTATAGTCCAGCCCTGGAGTGACAACACTGCTCCTCTATGGATACAGTATAGAGCCCCCCCCATGTTATAAAGAAGAGGAAAGGGGGAGGTTATTATAGTCCAGCCCTGGGGTGACAACACTGCTCCTCTATAGATTCAGTATAGAGCTCCCCCATTATGGAGAAGAAAGGGGGAGGTTATTATAGTCCAGCCCTGGGGTGACAACACTGCTCCTCTATGGATACAGTATAGAGCTCCCCCCATGTTATAAAGAAGAGGAAAGGGGGAGGTTATTATAGTCCAGCCCTGGGGGGACAACACTGCTCCTCTATGGATACAGTATAGAGCCCCCCCCCATTATGGAGAAGAGGAAAGGGGGAGGTTATTATAGTCCAGCCCTGGGGGGACAACACAGCTCCTCTATGGATACCGTATAGAGCCCCCCCATTATGGAGAAGAGGAAAGGGGGAGGTTATTATAGTCCAGCCCTGGGGTGACAACACTGCTCCTCTATGGATACAGTATAGAGCCCCCCCCCCATTATGGAGAAGAGGAAAGGGGGAGGTTATTATAGTCCAGCCCTGGAGTGACAACACTGCTCCTCTATGGATACAGTATAGAGCCCCCCCCATGTTATAAAGAAGAGGAAAGGGGGAGGTTATTATAGTCCAGCCCTGGGGTGACAACACTGCTCCTCTAGGGATACAGTATAGAGCACCCCCCCATTATGGAGAAGAGGAAAGGGGGAGGTTATTATAGTCCAGCCCTGGGGTGACAACACTGCTCCTCTATGGATACAGTATAGAGCCCCCCCCCCCATTATGGAGAAGAGGAAAGGGGGAGGTTATTATAGTCCAGCCCTGGGGGGACAACACAGCTCCTCTATGGATACCGTATAGAGCCCCCCCATTATGGAGAAGAGGAAAGGGGGAGGTTATTATAGTCCAGCCCTGGGGTGACAACACTGCTCCTCTATAGATTCAGTATAGAGCTCCCCCATTATGGAGAAGAAAGGGGGAGGTTATTATAGTCCAGCCCTGGGGTGACAACACTGCTCCTCTATGGATACAGTATAGAGCCCCCCCCCATTATGGAGAAGAGGAAAGGGGGAGGTTATTATAGTCCAGCCCTGGAGTGACAACACTGCTCCTCTATGGATACAGTATAGAGCCCCCCCCATGTTATAAAGAAGAGGAAAGGGGGAGGTTATTATAGTCCAGCCCTGGGGTGACAACACTGCTCCTCTAGGGATACAGTATAGAGCACCCCCCCATTATGGAGAAGAGGAAAGGGGGAGGTTATTATAGTCCAGCCCTGGGGTGACAACACTGCTCCTCTATGGATACAGTATAGAGCCCCCCCATTATGGAGAAGAGGAAAGGGGGAGGTTATTATAGTCCAGCCCTGGGGTGACAACACTGCTCCTCTATAGATTCAGTATAGAGAGCCCCCCCCCATGTTATATTGAAGAGGAAAGGGGGAGGTTATTATAGTCCAGCCCTGGGGGGACAACACAGCTCCTCTATGGATACCGTATAGAGCCCCCCCATTATGGAGAAGAGGAAAGGGGGAGGTTATTATAGTCCAGCCCTGGAGTGACAACACTACTCCTCTACGGACACAGTATAGAGCCCCCCCCCCCATTATGGAGAAGAAAGGGGGAGGTTATTATAGTCCAGCCCTGGGGTGACAACACTGCTCCTCTATGGATACAGTATAGAGCCCCCCCCCATTATGGAGAAGAGGAAAGGGGGAGGTTATTATAGTCCAGCCCTGGGGTGACAACACTGCTCCTCTATGGATACAGTATAGAGCCCCCCCATTATGGAGAAGAGGAAAGGGGGAGGTTATTATAGTCCAGCCCTGGGGTGACAACACTGCTCCTCTATGGATACCATATAGAGCCCCCCCCCCATTATGGAGAAGAGGAAAGGGGGAGGTTATTATAGTCCAGCCCTGGGGTGACAACACTGCTCCTCTATAGATTCAGTATAGAGCTCCCCCATTATGGAGAAGAAAGGGGGAGGTTATTATAGTCCAGCCCTGGGGTGACAACACTGCTCCTCTATGGATACAGTATAGAGCCCCCCCCCCATTATGGAGAAGAGGAAAGGGGGAGGTTATTATAGTCCAGCCCTAGGGTGACAACACTACTCCTCTACGGACACAGTATAGAGCCCCCCATTATGGAGAAGAAAGGGGGAGGTTATTATAGTCCAGCCCTGGGGTGACAACACTACTCCTCTACGGACACAGTATAGAGCCCCCCCCCATTATGGAGAAGAAAGGGGGAGGTTATTATAGTCCAGCCCTGGGGTGACAACACTGCTCCTCTATGGATACAGTATAGAGCCCCCCCATTATGGAGAAGAGGAAAGGGGGAGGTTATTATAGTCCAGCCCTGGGGTGACAACACTGCTCCTCTATGGATACAGTATAGAGCCCCCCCCCATTATGGAGTAGAGGAAAGGGGGAGGTTATTATAGTCCAGCCCTGGAGTGACAACACTGCTCCTCTATAGATTCAGTATAGAGCCCCCCCCCCCATTATGGAGAAGAAAGGGGGAGGTTATTATAGTCCAGCCCTGGGGTGACAACACTACTCCTCTACGGACACAGTATAGAGCCCCCCCATTATGGAGAAGAAAGGGGGAGGTTATTATAGTCCAGCCCTGGGGTGACAACACTGTTCCTCTATACAGTATAGAGCCTCCCCCACATTATGGAGAAGAGGAAAGGGGGAGGTTATTATAGTCCAGCTCTGGAGTGACAACACTGCTCCTCTATGGATACAGTATAGAGCCCCCCCATTATGGAGAAGAGGAAAGGGGGAGGTTATTCTAGTTCCACTTCTCTTTCATAGATAGAGTATGGAGAACACCTCCTCTCTATGTTATGGAAAAAAGGAGAGGGGGAGGTTATTGTAGTCCTATCCTAGGGTGACAACACTGCTCCTTCATAGATACAGTATGGAGAACTACTCCCTTCTATGCTATGGAGAATACAAGAGGGGGGGGTTATTGTAGTCCTGTGCTAGGTAGACAACACTGCTCCTTTTTAGATACAGTATGGTCTCCCCCCCCCCATGTTATGAAGGAGAGGTGGAGGTTATTGTAGTCCTGTCCCTGGGTGACAACACTGCTTCTCTATAGAAATGGTATAGAGAACACCTCCTGTATGTTATGGAGAAGAAGAGTGAGGAAGGTTATTGTAGTCCAGCCCGGGGTGAAACACTGCTTCCGCTTACTGTATGGAGAACCACAACACACCCTCATTTTATGGAGAAGAGAGGGGGAGGTTATTGTAGTCCTGTGCTAGGGTGACAACACTGCTCCTCTACAGATACAGTATGGAGACCCCCCCCTCATGCTATGGAGGAGAGGGGGAGGGTACTATAGTCCTGTGCTAAGGAGACAATGCTGTGTCTCTATAGATACAGTATGGAGAACACCCCCCCCCCCCGTTATGGAGGAGGAGGGTTACTGTAGTCCAGTACTAGGGTGACAACACTGCTCCTCTATAGATATGTTCTGGAGGAGTGGGGGAGGTTATTGTAGTCCCGTACTAGGGTGACAACACCGCTCCTCTATAGATACAGTATGGGGACCCCCCCCCCTTCATGTTATGGAGAAGAAGGAGGGAGGGTACTGTAGTCCTGTACTAGGGTGACAACACTGCTCCTCTATAGATACAGTATGGAGACACCCCCCCCCCTCATGTTATGGAGGAGAGGGGGAGGTTATTGTAGTCCTGTACTAGGGTAACAACACTGCTCCTCTATAGATACAGTATGGAGACCCCCCCCCCCTCATGTTATGGAGGAGAGGGGGAGGTTATTGTAGTCCTGTACTAGGGTAACAACACTGCTCCTCTATAGATATGTTATGGAGGAGAGGGGGAGGTTATTGTAGTCCTGTGGTAGGGAGACAACACTGCTCCTCTATAGATACAGTATGGAGACCCCCCATGTTGTGGAGGAGGGGGTGGTGTGCTGTAGTCCTGTCCTTCAAGTCTCCATACTGTATCTTTGGAGGAGCAGTGTTGTCACCCCAAGACGTGACCCGACATGATTTTCACCTACCAGCATGTCTCCTTAGTGAGGGCAGACACCAGGAGTACCCCAATGGAAGCACAGGGAGAACATGCAGACTCCATGCAGATAGTGTCCTGGCTGGGATATGAACTAAGCAACCCAATGTTACAAAGCGCCGTGCTGCCCACACATACTAGGGCCAATCGGGACAGAAACTATATAACCCACCACGTCTTGGAGTGTGAGAGAGAGAATATGCAAACTCCAAGCGGATAGTGTATGTGATCCAAGGACCCCAATGCTGCAAAGCAGAACTGCTAACCATCAAATCAGCGTACTGCCCATGCAGACATACACATACTAGGGCCAATGTACGCAGGAGCCAAGTAACCTACCAGCATGTCCCTGAAGTGCGGGAGAAAACCAATGCAAGCACAGAGAGAACATGCAAACTCCATGCAGATAGCATCCTGACTGGGATTTGAAGCAAGGACCCTGGTGCTGCAAGGCAGAAGTGCCAACCACTCCGTCACTGTGCTGTCTATGCATACATACACCAGGGCCAATGTAGACTGGAACCAACAACCCTCCCAGCATGCCTTTGGATTGTGGGAGGAAACCCACACAAGCACAGAGGGAACATGCAAACTCCATGTAGATAGTGCCCTGGTTAGGCAGAAGTGCTAACCACTAAGCCAGTATGCAGCCCAACCGTACATACTAGGGCCAATTTGGACAGGAGCTAAATAACACAGCAGGTTTTTGGAGTGTGGGAGGAGAACATGCAAACTCCATGCAGATAAGTGCCCTGGCCAGGATTCATAGCAAGGGACCCAATGTTGCAAGACAGTGTCATGGCCAGTATTTGAACCAAGGACCCCATGGCCCGTACTTGAACCAAAGAAACCCAGGCAAGCACAGGGAGCACATGCAAACTCCATGCAGACAGTGTCCTATTTGGGATTTGAACTGAGGGCAGAACTGCTAACCATGAAACCACGGTGCTGCCCATGCATCTATATTCCTCTGCATCTGTTAGGGCCAATTAACCTACTGCATGTCCTTGGAGTATGTGAGGAAACCCAGGCAAGCACAGGGAGAACATGCAAACTCCATGCAGGTGGTGTCCTAGCTGGGACTGGAACCAAGGACCCCGTTGGCAGAAGTGCTAACTGCTAAGCCCCTGTGCTGGCCATGCAGACTCCATGCAGGTGGTGTCCTAGCTGGGAATTGACCCAAGGACTCCAGTCCTGCAAGGCAGAAGTGCTAACTGCTAAGCCCCATGTGCTGTCCATGTAAACTCCATGCACGGTGTGTCCTAGCCGGGAATTGAACTAGGACCCCAGTCCTGCAAGGCAGAAGTGCTAACCACTGAGCTCCTGTGCTGGCCATGCAAACTCCATGCAGGAAGTGTCCAAGCTGGGACTTGAACCAGGACCCCAGTGCTGCAAGGCAAAAATGCTAACCACTGAGCCCCTGTGCTGGCTATGCAAACTCCATGCAGGTAGTGTCCTAGCCGGGTATTGAACTATGACCCCAGTCCTGCAAGGCAGAAGTGCTAACCACAAATCCCCTGTGCTGGCCATGCAAACTCCATGCAGGTAGTGTCCTAGCTGGAACTTGACCCAAGGACCACAGCGCTGCAAGGCAGAAGTGCTAACCACTAATCCCCTGTGCTGGCCATGCAGACTCCATGCAGGTAGTGTCCTAGCTGGGACTTGACCCAAGGACCCCAGCGCTGCAAGGCAGAAGTGCTAACCACTAATCCCCTGTGCTGGCCATGCAGACTCCATGCAGACATATACACAGTAAAGACCGATGAAGAGTACATTAACCTATTACGCATTTGAAGAGCGGGAGGAAACCGGAGTACCTGGAGGAAACCCACGCAATCCCAGGGAGAACATGCAAACTCCATGCAGACAGCACCCTAGCTGGGATTTCAATCGAGGAGTCTGGTGCTGCAAGGTGGAAATGCCAAACCACAAAGCCAATGCGATCCTATAGAAGCCCCCCCCCCCCCCCCGTGCACACAGTGTACATCCCCCCCCCCCCCAGGGTGTATGGCGGACATCCCCCCCCAGAGTAGCAGGGTGTACCTTGCCGGTGCCATTCCCCTGTGGAGTCCCGGATGGCAGGCAGCGGTCCCTGCAGTGACAGGCGGACAGGTGAGTCTCCATTCCTCGCTGCCAGACAGCGCCTGCCCTGTACAGATGTTACCTTAAATGTTTGGAGGCGTGGCCGGGGGCTGGGGGGGGGGGCAGGGGGCGGATGGGGGGGGAGACGCAGGAGGTGGGTCAGGCAATTCATATCACCCTGCCAAAAATATTCTCCTATTCATTCCTCCACCACCTGCCTCCCCCCCCCCCCCCCCGGCTTTGTGAACAGAGGAGGGCTGAGCCTGCTGGGTGGGTCCCTCTGCAGCAACAAGTGATAGAAGGTGCGATGGTTGTGCTGGTAGGCGGGGGAGGACTGACCACTTGGAAATTCAGGCACTGCCCGAGGGCCCGGGGTCAGTAGGGGGCCCCATGAGATGCCCCTGGTACCTTTTTTATAGGATTTTTTGAGTTTGGGCAAGGACACAGGGGCCCCATGATCCCCTATTGCCCGGGGGCCCCCATGAGTTGTCAGTCCTCCCTTGCTTTGGGTCCCCCCCCCCCCCCCGGAGCATGGGGCCCAAAATCTGAACCCAGGAGATGTAGGGAGGAGTTGACGCCTGCGGGGGGGCAAGAAGGGAGACTCTGATCACGAAGTTCCCTGACACCCCCGGCTACAGGTCACTCTCTCTGGATTGAGAAGCTGAGGGCGGCGCGCTGCTCCCGGTCCGAGCATAATCTATATGGCGGCTTCCTTGTCCATCCACCCCTGAGACTTACACTGCTCCGTCACACAGTACATCCCTGTCTGGCATGGCAGGGGATTGGACTTTTCTCTGCTGCAGTCCAGTGACACTGACGGGTCTTGTTGGCCCTCCCCCCAGCCTGTGAATGGACATTGAAAGAAGAAGCGGTGGACTAATGAGCTCCTCCCCTCCGTCACTCTGCTCTCTCCTCCTATCAGCAGAGAATGGGAGAAGCTGCTGCCTGGTAGGCAGGGGCAGACTGACCATTTGGAAACTAGGGCCTGGGGTCAGTAGGGGGCCCCATGAGATGCCCCCGGTACCTTTTTATAGGATTGTTTGAGTTTGGGCAAGGACACAGGGGCCCCATGATCCCCTATTGCCCGGGGGCCCCGTGAGTTGTCAGTCCGCCCCTGCTGGTAGGTACCTCCCAGCCATCACTCTGCTCTCTCTTCCTATCAGAAGTGAAGGGAGAAGCAGTGGCCTGGTAAGCTCCTCCCCTCTCTCACTCTGCTCTCTCCTCCTATCAGCAGTAAAGGGAGAAGCAGCAGCCTGGTAAGCTCCTCACCTCCGTCACACCCTTGCAGTACCTCATTTTGGCCACAAGATGTCCTCAGTCTTCTGGGTTGCATGGTATCCAGTGTTGCTCAACCTAGAAGATTGATGAAAAACTGTGAGTAGTGTCATGGCCCCTCCCACTTGCCATGGCACCCTACACTTGATGTCCTCTGTCTTCTGGGTTGCATGCGTCCAATGTCACTCAACCTAGAAGATTCAGGAAAGACTGAGCGTACAGAGTGTCATGGCCCCTCCCACTTACCATGGCACCCTACACTCGATGTCCTCAGTCTTCTGGGTTGCATGGCATCCAGTGTCACTCAGCCTGGAGGACTGAGGAAAGACCGTACAGTGCGTCAATGGCAGTCCCCTTAGCATGGCACCCTGTACTCACAATATATTCATGCCCTGTTGCACCTCCTGCTGGAAAGACCCATCATGTGTTTAAAATGAAAAGCATCCCAGGCCGCAATGCTCTCCGAAGCGTTCTCCCACAGTACCTATTTTTGTCCACAAGATGTCCTCAGTCATCTAATGTGACTCAATCTGGTAGACTGAGGAGAGACTGTGAGTGCAGAGCGTCATGGCTCCTCCCCCTTAGCAAGGCATCCCGCACCCATTCATGCCCAGACTGGCATTATTCTCTGCATCATCCAGTAGCGCCCCCCACTGGAAGAACCCAGCTTGTCCAATGACTGGCCAAAAGACATGGTGGGAGGGGGGTGAAGAGCACGGAGTAACCCACCGGCCTGTAAAGCTTCTAGAGCCGTTTACAAGTCCCATCCAGTCTGGAAGTTTTCCTGACGAACATTAAAGCCATATAAACATTGGTGGAATAGTTTCTGTTTTGACTGGAGTGTAATCAGGCGGAGACATCAGGACGTCATGAAGGCGATGAGACGTCATGAAGGCGATGAGATTACCCGACGGAAGAACGGGCAAACCACAACTGAAGCCCTCAGAGATGTTTGGAAACGACTAACGAGCGCCAGATAATGAAGAAAACCACAAAAGACAAAATCGACAGAAGCGATGATATAGATCGCAGACAGAATGGAAAGGAAAACACCAATCAGGTGAAGGTGTCTGGAGAGAAAAAAATAACAAAAACAAAAAAGGAGTCCATCTCTGCAATCCACGAACATTTCCCTCTGTGTTTTGTCTCTTTAACCCCTCCCAGCACAGAGACCGAGCGTGGTCCAGGCTACAGACCAGTACCTGGTGGGACCGGCTTCCAATCATATGACTACTGTGACAGTTACGTGATCACTGATCCTTCCCGCCCCTCAGGGGTTCCAAACTGTTTAGAGCACATGTCAAAAACAAGGTCTGTGGGCCAAATCCGGCCTGCCAGGCCACTTTTTGTGGCCCTCGCACCTGTCCTGCAGATGCAACACCCCCCCTTGTCTCATCAGTTGGCAGCAGAGAGAAGGACAGAGCTCCTCCTCCAGATCCTGCACTTCTCCATGCAAGGGCTTGTCTCTGCCTCCCTTGTCGATCAGTAGGCAGCAGAGAGGGGAAAAGAGCTCCTCCTCCAGATCCTGCGCTTCTCCATGCAGGGGCTTGTCTCTGCCCCACTTGTCTCATCAGTTGGCAGCAGAGAGAAGGACAGAGCTCCTCCTCCAGATCCTGCACTTCTCCATGCAAGGGCTTGTCTCTGCCTCCCTTGTCGATCAGTAGGCAGCAGAGAGGGGAAAAGAGCTCCTCCTCCAGATCCTGCGCTTCTCCATGCAGGGGCTTGTCTCTGCCCCCCTTGTCTCATCAGTAGGCAGCAGAAAGGAGGACAGAGCTCCTCCTCCTTCAGATCCTGCACTTCACTAATTAGCTGCAGCACCCCCTCGTCTCCGCCTCCCCTGGTCTCAGAATTGAGAAGACTCCAGCAGCTGACTCCAGCCCTCCTCCAGACCCTGCACTTTCTGCTTTTCAGCTCTGCCCCCAAGCAGAGAGGACAAAGCTCCGTCTCCAGATCCTGCACTTCTCCATGCAGGGGCTTGTCTCTGCCCCCCTTGTCTCATCAGTAGGCAGTAGAAAGAAGGACAGAGCTCCTCCTCCAGATCCTGCGCTTCTCCATGCAGGAGCTTGTCTCTGCCCACCTTGTCTCATCAGTTGGCAGCAGAGATAACGACAGAGCCCCTCCTCCAGATCCTGCGCTTCTCCATGCAGGGGCTTGTCTCTGCCCCCCTTGGCTCATCAGTAGGCAGCAGAGAGGAGGACAGAGCTCCTTCTCCAGATCCTGTGCTTCTCCATGCAGGGGCTTGTCTCTGCCCCCCTTGTCTCATCAGTAGGCAGCAGAGAGGAGGACAGAGCTGCTCCTCCAGATCCTGTGCTTCTCCATGCAGGGGCTTGTCTCTGCCCCCTTGTCTCATCAGTCAGCAGCAGAAAGGTGGACAGAGCACCTCCTCCAGATCCTGCGCTTCTCCATGCAGGGACTTGTCTCTGCCCCCTTGTCCCATCAGTCGGCAGCAGAGAGGAGGACAGAGTACCTCCTCCAGATCCTGCGCTTCGCTATTCAGCTGCTCGTCTCCGCCTCCCCTGGTCTCAGCATTCAGAAGACTCAAGCAAGCAGCTCACTTCAGCCCTCCTCCAGACCCTAAAGGGAAAGGAGAGAACATGAGAGGATGGGAAAAGAGAGGACAAGGGGTTAAAGGGAAAGGCAAGGCAGTACAGGAAAAGGAGAGGACTTGAGGTGAAGGGAAAGGAAAGGTGGTACAGGGAAGGGAAAGGACATGCGGTGATGGGAAAAGAGAGGACAAGGGGTGAAGAGAAAGGGAAAGGAAAAGCAATACAAAGAAAGGAGAGGATATGAGGGGAAGGGAAAAATGGAAAAAGGAAATGAAAGGTGGTACAAGGAAAGGAAAGGACATAAAGGGACAGGAGGGGAAGGGAAAGGAAAAATTTAGGTTAGAAAAAAAGGGAAGGAAATAGGAATGGAAGAAGTGAAGTTGCAAAGGAAAGGCCATAAACGGGTGGGAAGGGAAAGGAAAGGAAATACAGGGAAAGGACAGGACATGAGGGGATGGGAAAAGAGAGGACAAGGAGTGAAGAGAAAGGAAAAGGAAAAGCAGTACATAGGACAGGACAGGAGGTGCAGGAAAGGGAAATGGAAAAAGGAAATGAAAGGTGGTACAGGGAAGGGAAAGGACATGGGGTAAAGGGAAAGGAGAGAACATAGGGTTAAGGGAAAAGGGAAAGGCAAGGCAGTACAGGAAAAGGAGAGGACATGAGGTGAAGGGAAAAGAAAGGAAAAAGGAATGAAAGGTGGTAAAAGGAAAGGAAAGGACATAAAGGGACAGGAGAGGACATGAGGGGAAGGGAAAGGAAATACAGGGAAAGGACAGGACATGAGGTGAAGGGAAAGGAAATACAGGGAAAGGACAGGACATGAGGTGAAGGGAAAGGAAATACAGGGAAAGGACAGGACATGAGGTGAAGGGAAAGGGAAATGGAAAGGAAACAAAATGAAAGGTGGACAAGGAAAGGATATGGGGTAAAGGGAAAGGAAAAGGAAAAGCAGTACAAAGAAAAGAGAGGACATGAGGTGAAGGAAAGGGAAATGGAAAAAGGAAATGAAAGGTGGTACAGGGAAGGGAAAGGAAAGGAAATGAAAGGTGGTACAAGGAAAGGACATAAAGGGACAGGAAGCAAGATGACGTTTAGAAAATTAAAAAAAGCAAAAAATGAAGAGAAAGGAAAAGTAAGATTAGAGGAAACGGAAGGAATGGAAATAGGAATGGAAGATGTGAAGTTGCAAAGGAAAGGGAATGGATGAGGAAGGAAAGGGAATGGATGGGGAAGGAAAGGGAATGGATGAGGAAGGAAAGGGAATGGATGGGGAAGGAAAGGGAATGGATGAGGAAGGAAAGGGAATGGATGAGGAAGGAAAGGGAATGGATGAGGAAGGAAAGGATGAGGAAGGAAAGGATGGGGAAGGAAAGGGAAAGGATGGGGAAGGAAAGGGAATAGATGAGGATGGAAAGGGAATAGATGAGGACGGAAAGGGAAAGGATGGGGAAGGAAAGGGAATGGATGGGGAAGGAAAGGGAATGGATGGGGAAGGAAAGGGAATAGATGAGGAAGGAAAGGGAATGGATGGTGAAGGAAAGGGAATGGATGAGGAAGGAAAGGGAATGGATGGTGAAGGAAAGGGAATGGATGGGGAAGGAAAGGGAATAGATGAGGAAGGAAAGGGAAAGGATGAGGAAGGAAAGGGAAAGGATGAGGAAGGGAATGGATGGGGAAGGAAAGGGAATGGATGAGGAAGGGAATGGATGGGGAAGGAAAGGGAATAGATGAGGAAGGAAAGGGAATGGATGGGGAAGGAAAGGGAATGGATGGGGAAGGAAAGGGAATAGATGAGGAAGGAAAGGGAAAGGATGAGGAAGGAAAGGGAATGGATGAGGAAGGGAATGGATGGGGAAGGAAAGGGAATGGATGAGGAAGGGAATGGATGGGGAAGGAAAGGGAATAGATGAGGAAGGAAAGGGAATGGATGGGGAAGGAAAGGGTATGGATGGGGAAGGAAAGGGAATGGATGAGGAAGGAAAGGGAATGGATGGGGAAGGAAAGGGAATAGATGAGGAAGGAAAGGGAAAGGATGAGGAAGGAAAGGGAATGGATGAGGAAGGAAAGGGAATGGATGGGGAAGGAAAGGGAATGGATGGGGAAGGAAAGGGAATGGATGAGGAAGGAAAGGGAAAGGATGAGGAAGGAAAGGGAATGGATGAGGAAGGAAAGGGAAAGGATGAGGAAGGAAAGGGAAAGGATGAGGAAGGAAAGGGAATGGATGGGAAGGAAAGGGAATGGATGAGGAAGGAAAGGGAATGGATGGGGAAGGAAAGGGAATGGATGAGGAAGGAAAGGGAATGGATGGGGAAGGAAAGGGAATGGATGGGGAAGGAAAGGGAATGGATGAGGAAGGAAAGGGAATGGATGAGGAAGGAAAGGATGAGGAAGGAAAGGGAAAGGCTGAGGAATGAAAGGGAATGGCTGGGGAAGGAAAGGGAATAGATGAGGAAGGAAAGGGAATAGATGAGGAAGGAAAGGGGAAGGATGGGGAAGGAAAGGGAATAGATGAGGAAGGAAAGGGAATGGATGGGGAAGGAAAGGGGAAGGATGGGGAAGGAAAGGGAATGGATGGGGAAGGAAAGGGAATGGATGGGGAAGGAAAGGGAATAGATGAGGAAGGAAAGGGAAAAGATGAGGAAGGAAAGGGAAAGGATGAGGAAGGAAAGGGAATAGATGAGGAAGGAAAGGGGAAGGATGAGGAAGGAAAGGGAATGGATGAGGAAGGAAAGGGAATGGATGAGGAAGGAAAGGGAATGGATGGGGAAGGAAAGGGAATGGATGGGAAGGAAAGGGAATGGATGGGGAAGGAAAGGGAAAAGATGAGGAAGGAAAGGGAAAGGATGAGGAAGGAAAGGGAATGGATGGGGAAGGAAAGGGAATGGATGAGGAAGGAAAGGGAATAGATGGGGAAGGAAAGGGAATAGATGAGGAAGGAAAGGGAAAGGATGAGGAAGGAAAGGGGAAGGATGGGGAAGGAAAGGGAATAGATGAGGAAGGAAAGGGAAAGGATGAGGAAGGAAAGGGAATAGATGAGGAAGGAAAGGGGAAGGATGAGGAAGGAAAGGGAATGGATGAGGAAGGAAAGGGAATAGATGAGGAAGGAAAGGGAATGGATGGGGAAGGAAAGGGAATAGATGAGGAAGGAAAGGGAAAGGATGAGGAAGGAAAGGGAATGGATGGGGAAGGAAAGGGAATCAGGAGGAATAAAAGAATTGAAAGTGGAAGAGAAGAGATACGAGGCGAAGAGAAGAAAAATGAAGGAAAAACAAAAGAAAGGCGATGAGAGGAAAGTATAAAGAATAGAAGGGAAATCCGGGTCATGAGGTGAAGGGAAGGAAAATCTATAAAGTGAGAATGAGGAAAACAAAAGATAAGAAGGACGGGAAGAAACAAAACAGAAAAGAAAGAATCGGATTTGGAAGGAAAGGGAGTGAAAAGGGAAAAGAAAAAAAAAAAAGAGCAACGGAAATGGAAGTTAAATAAAAAGAGAGAAGTGATGGGAATGTATCAGGAAAGGGAAGAATGAACACAGTAAGAGAATGAAGGAAGGGAAACGAGAGGAAGAACAGGCGGATGCATATATATGGAACCGGAACCATCTTGATGTCTGCAAACTTACATTGTGAAGACCCCCCGACATTTCCTTCCTGGAATTCTGCGACACGTAGTCATCGTGCCCTGTGTGTCACACATTTCACAGAGCCCGCCTTCTGAGAGGAGGAGCTTCAGTACAAGAAACAGCAAGGTACCATGGGACATGTAGTCCTTAGAAATGGAGGGGAAGCTGCAAAGCATGCTGGGAATCCAGGAAGTGGTGGAAAGAGGCGGCCAGCAGGCAGGCAGCAATCACAACATGAAAGGAGATTTTTTCAGTAAACCTACACTGTATTGCCCAAAGTATTGGATCCGCCCACTTCCTCTGAGCCCAGGTCATCCTGAACCCACCAACATCTTGTTCACATGTTTATACCAAAAAAAAAAGGATTCCAAAAACTCTTTTTCTTCTTTGCTAAACATTGTATCCATTGGCTATCATCATATACAAATATATCGTTTTTTTCTGTCTTGCAGTGTTTTTTTCTGTCACTAGATGTCGTCAGTCTGATGGCTATTATCATTTAACCCACTTCTTCTGAGCCCAGGTCACATATTTATATCTAAAAATCCTGTGACCATTGGCTATCATCATGTACAAATACATAGATTTTTTTTCCCTTGCAGTACTTTTTCTGTCTGATGGCCAGCATCATTTTTTTACCCCCTTGCAGTTCTTTTTTCTGTCACTAGATGTCCTCAGTCTGATGGCCAGCATCATTTATCCCACTTCATCTGAGCCCAGGTCACATATTTATATTTAAAGAACGGGACCAGATTCCAAAAACTCTTTTTTCCTCTTCGCTAAACATTGTATCCATTGGCTATCATATACAAATATATAGTTTCCCCCCCCCCTTGCAGTACTTTTTTTCTGTCACTAGATGTCTTCAGTCTGATGGCCAGCATCATTTAACCCACCTCCTCTGAGCCCAGGTCACATTTATATCTAAAAAACCTGTGACTATTGGCTATCATCATGTACAAATACATAGATTTTTTCCCCCCCCGCAGAACTTTTTACTGTCACTACATGTTCTCTGACAGGCAGCATCATTTAACCCACTTCCTCTGAGCCCAGGTCACATATTTATATCTAAAGAACGGGACCAGATTCCAAAAATAATTTTTCCTCTTCGCTAAACATTGTATCCATTGGCTATCATCATGTACAAATATATAGATTTTTTTTCCCCTTGCAGTACTTTTTCTGTCTGATGGCCAGCATCATTTTTTACCCCCTTGCAATACTTTTTTCTGTCACTAGATGCCCTCAGTCTGATGGCCAGCATCATTTAGCCCACTTCCTCTGAGCCCAGGTCACATATTTATATCCAAGAAATGGAACAAGATTCCAAAAGCTCTTTTTTCCTCTTTAATAAACAATGTATCCATTGGCTATCATATACAAATGTATAGCTTCCCCCCCCTTGCAGTACTTTTTTTCTGTCACTAGATGTCCTCAGTCTGATGGCCAGCATCATTTAACCCACCTCCTCTGAGCCCAGGTCACATATTTATATCTAAGAAATGGAACAAGATTCCAAAAACTCCTTTTTCCCCTTCGCTAAACATTGTATCCATTGGCTATCATATACAAATATATAGTTTTTTCCCCCCTTGCAGTACTTTTTTTCTGTCACTAGATGTCCTCAGTCTGGCGGCCAGCATCATTTAACCCACTTCCTCTGAGCCCAGGTCACATTTATATCTAAAAAACGGGACCACATTCCAAAAACTCTTTTTTCCTTTTTGCTAAACATTGTATCCATTGGCTATCATCATGTACAAATACGTAGATTTTTTTTTCCCTTGCAGTACTTTTTCTGTCTGATGTTCAGCATCATTTTTTACCCCCTTGCAGTACTTTTTTCTGTCACTAGATGTCCTCAGTCTGATGGCCAGCATCATTTAACCCACTTCCTCTGAGCCCATGTCACATATTTATATCTACAAAAATGGAACAAGTTTCCAAAAACTCTTTTTTCCTCTTTGCTAAACATTGTATCCACTGGCTATCATATACAAATATAGATTTTTTTCCCCCTTGCAGTACTTTTTTCTATCACTAGATGTCCTCAGTCTGATGGTCAGCATCATTTATCCCACTTCCTCTGAGTCCAGGTCAAAAATTTATATCTAAAAAAATGGAATAAGATTCCAAAAACTCTTTTTTCCTCTTTCCTAAATATTGTATCCATTGGCTATCATCATGTACAAACACATAGATTTTTTCCCCCTCGTAGTACTTTTTTCTGTCACTAGATGTCCTCAGTCTGATGGCCAGCATAATTTAACCCACTTCCCCTGAGCCCAGGTCATCCTGAACCCACTGCCACCTCATTCACATTTTTATATCTAAAAAAAAAAAATCCAAAAACTCTTTTTCTTCTTTGCTAAACATTGTATCCAACTGGCTATCATCACATATTTATATCTAAAGAACGGGAACAGATTCCGAAAATTCTTTTTTCCTTTTCGCTAAACATTGTATCCATTGGCTATCATATACAAATATATAGTTTTCCCCCCCTTGCAGTACTTTTTTTCTGTCACTAGATGTCCTCAGTCTGATGGCCAGCATCATTTAACCCACTTCCTTTGAGCCCAGGTCAAATATTTATTTCTAAAAAATGGAAAAAGATTTCAAAAAACTCTTTTTTCCTCTTTAATAAACAATGTATCCATTGGATATCATATACAAATATATAGTTTTTTCCCCCCTTGCAGTATTTTTTTCTGTCACTAGATGTCCTCAGTCTGATGGCCAGCATCATTTAACCCACCTCCTTTGAGCCCAGGTCAAATATTTATTTCTAAAAAATGGAAAAAGATTTAAAAAAACTCTTTTTTCCTCTTTAATAAACAATGTATCCATTGGATATCATATACAAATATATAGTTTTTTTCCCCCCTTGCAGTACTTTTTTTCTGTCACTAGATGTCCTCAGTCTGATGGCCAGCATCATTTAACCCACCTCCTCTGAGCCCAGGTCAAAGATTTATATCTAAAAAATGGAACAAGATTCCAAAAACTCTTTTTTCCTCTTTTCTAAACATTTTATCCACCGGCTATCATCATGTACAAGCATATAGATTTTTTTTTTTTTTTGTACTCCTCATCCCCGATTCTGAAATTGTAATGTCTTTTGTTCAACATTTAACACCCTCGCCCGTCTATGTACTCGTCGTGACTTGCTCGTAGAGCGAGATATTTGGGATATACTGTATTTTTTCCCCATCTCACCGATGAGACGAGAAATTTTTTCGGTTACACCCTCATGGCTGCAGGGTCTAAATAGCGATATACATTCCTTCACACGACACGTGGGCCCTGCAATTAATTCGTCTTCTCCGGGGAGTGTAAAGAGATTATAGAGCGCAATTAAAGTGACAGCTACAAGACGGCTGTATTTTATGGCGTTTGCAGGGATTACACATCTCAGGTGTGATGTTTGAATATCAATTTGTGCCGCTTTTATATTTAATGGACCACCTTAAAAAAAAAAAAATTAAAGCACTTATTGTCTTGGTATTCATACATTGTGAACATTCGGAAGGTATAGAATACAAAAGAAAAAAAGTAAAAAAAAGAAATAAAAGAAAAAAAGGAAAAAGAAAAGTTCCTATAAAGCTGCTCACAATCATCACAGCAGAGCCATCTAGTGGCTGAATATAAGAATGCAGGCACTCTGCTGTGTACTGATTGGTATTGATGTATTCCATACAGACTAACTTTAGGGCAGGGGCGGACTGACAACTCATGGGGCCCCCGGGCAATAGAGGATCATGGGGCCCCTGTGTCCTTGCCCAAACTCAAAAAAGCCTATGAAAAAGGTACCAGGGGCATCTCCTGGGGCCCCCTACTGACCCCGGGCCCTCGGGCAGTGCCCGAGTTTCCAAATGGTCAGTCCGCCCCTGCTTTGGGGTCAACTGGTACAGCAAAGAATACATCCCCGCCGTGCCCCCCAGTTACACGGACCATTAGGACCCTGATGTAAATGGGGGGCGGGGCTTTAATTTAAAGGGGACTCTGATGGAATGGGGACTCTGATGTTAGAGGGACACTTGTTTAAGTGAGACTCTGATGGGGACAATGATGTAAGGAGAATTCTGATGCAGTCCCTGATTGAAAGGGGACTTTGATGGACTCTGATGAACTGGGGACTCTGATGTAAAGAAAAATCAAGTGATGTAAAGGAGGCCTTGATAGGGACTCTAATGTAAAGGGGATACTGATGGGAACCTTGGTGTAAGAAGGTGGGGGGGGGGGCTCTGGTTGGGACCCTGATGAAAAGGGAACTTTGATAGACTCTGGTGAACTGCTGACTCTGATGGAGACAGTGATGTAAAGGAGGCCTTGATAGGGACTCTGATGTAAAGTGGACTCTGATGGGAACCCTGATGTAAGGGGGTGGGGGGCTCTGGTTGGGACTTTGGAAAGTGGACTTTGATGAACCTTGGTGAACTAGGGACTCTGATGGAGACAGTGATGTAAAGGAGGTCATATTAGGGCCTCTGATGTAGGGGGGACTCTAAGGGGGAGCCTGTAAGAGGGACCCTGATGAAAGTAGGACTTTGGTGGGGACCCAGATAACATGAGGACTCTGAGGAACCCTGGTGTAAGGGGGAATCTGATGGAGATTCTGATGTAAGGGACACTCTGATGGAGAATCTGCTGTAAAATGGCTCTAATAGGGATTCTGATGGGGACCCTGAAATAAGCGAGAACTCTGTTTTAAGAGGGGCTCTGTTGGGAATCTTGATGTAAGGACTCTGATGGGGACCCTGATGTAAGGACTCTGAGGTAAGGTGGACTATGATGTGGACCCTGATGCAAGGAGGACTCTGATGGGGACACTAATGTAGGGAGGACTCTGATATAAGGTGGACTCTGGTGCGGACCCTGATGTAAGGAGGACTCTGATGGAAACCTTGATGTAAGATGGACTCTGATGTAAGCAGGACTCTGATGGGGACTCTAATGTAGGGAGGACTCTGATGTAAGATGGACTCTGATGGGGACTCTGATGTAAGCAGGACTCTGACATAAGGCGGACTGTGGTTTGGCCCTGATGTAAGGAGGACTGTGATGGGATGCAAGGAGGACTCTGGTGGAGACCCTGATGT
>NW_028321835.1:0-44605 GCF_062004578.1 Staurois parvus | reverse complement strand
AAAAATGTCATATGGTTACAATGTTGCATGACCGCGCAACTGTCATTCAAAGTGCGACAGCGCTGAAAGCTGAGAATTGGCCTGGGGGCAGGAAGGGGGTAGAAGTGTCCTGTAGGCAGGAAGGGGGTAGAAGTGTCCTGTAGGCAGGAAGGGGGTAGAAGTGTCCTGTAGGCAGGAAGGGGGTAGAAGTGTCCTGTAGGCGGGAAGGGGGTAGAAGTGCCCTGTAGGCGGGAAGGGGGTAGAAGTGTCCTGTAGGCGGGAAGGGGGTAGAAGTGCCCGGTAGGCGGGAAGGGGGTAGAAGCGCCCTGTAGGCGGGAAGGGGGTAGAAGCGCCCCGTAGGCGGGAAGGGGGTAGAAGCGCCCCGTAGGCGGGAAGGGGGTAGAAGCGCCCCGTAGGCGGGAAGGGGGTAGAAGTGCCCCGTAGGCGGGGAGGGGGTAGAAGTGCCCCGTAGGCGGGAATGGGGTAGAAGTGCCCTGTAGGCAGGAAGGGGGTAGAAGTGCCCGGGGGGGCAGGAAGGGGGTAGAAGTGCCCGGGGGGGCAGGAAGGGGGTAGAAGTGCCCTGTAGGCGGGGAGGGGGTAGAAGTGCCCCGTAGGCGGGAATGGGGTAGAAGTGCCCTGTAGGCAGGAAGGGGGTAGAAGTGCCCGGGGGGGCAGGAAGGGGGTAGAAGTGCCCGGGGGGGCAGGAAGGGGGTAGAAGTGCCCGGGGGGCAGGAAGGGGGTAGAAGTGCCCTGTAGGCGGGGAGGGGGTAGAAGTGCCCCGTAGGCAGGAAGGGGGTAGAAGTGCCCGGGGGGGCAGGAAGGGGGTAGAAGTGCCCGGGGGGCAGGAAGGGGGTAGAAGTGCCCGGGGGGCAGGAAGGGGGTAAAACAACGCGCCGTATGTAGAACGCACGACTTACAACACATTACGAAGAGAAGTTGTGGTGTCACTGAGCCAGGAGTGTCTTCATCCAGGGCCAATCAGAGGTCCTAACTGCAAAACAAGGACAGCAACGGCCATTCCTCTACATGGGGTACAGATGTGGAAGTGGCAGTTTGCACACGATGTATTGCTCTCGGATTCCAGCGCTCTGTGGGGTGTAGAGGAGCTACATTCAGTTCTATTCTATTCTATATTCCTGGCAATGCGTCGTCACAAGTGCAAAGGATGTTCGCCGGCCTAAGGGGCGTATTGATGAAGCAGTGAATCTTCCCCGTGCCTGCGTTATGAACGACCGCCATTGATTCACCTCCAGTGAATGTCACATTTAGGGTGCCTTTCCCATCCCTCTGAAAAGCCATCTGCGGTTGGTAGGTGACGTGTTGCTTCCTCAATGCCTGACCACCCTGCTGCAAATGCATGCGTTTTGCACAGTTGGAGGGCGGTTGTGGTGAAGCCCAGCGGGTTGTATTTCTTGGTGGTGCGGCCCAGCGGGTTGCATTTCTTGGTGGTGCGGCCCAGCGGGTTGCATTTCTTGGTGGTGTGGTCCAGCGGGTTGCATCTCTTGGTGGTGCGGCCCAGGGGGTTGCATTTCTTGGTGGTGCGGCCCAGCGGGTTGCATTTCTTGGTGGTGTGGTCCAGCGGGTTGCATCTCTTGGTGGTGCGGCCCAGCGGGTTGCATCTTTTGGTGGTGCGGCCCAGGGGGTTGCATTTCTTGGTGGTGCGGCCCAGCGGGTTGCATCTTTTGGTGGTGCGGCCCAGCGGGTTGCATTTCTTGGTGGTGTGGTTCAGCGGGTTGCATCTCTTGGTGGTGCGGCCCAGCGGGTTGCATTTCTTGGTGGTGCTGCCCAGCGGGTTGCATTTCTTGGTGGTGCTGCCCAGCGGGTTGCATTTCTTGGTGGTGCTGCCCAGCGGGTTGCATTTCTTGGTGGTGCGGCCCAGCGGGTTGCATCTCTTGGTGGTGCGGCCCAGCGGGTTGCATCTCTTGGTGGTGCGGCCCAGTGGGTGGCATTTCTTGGTGGTGCGGCCCAGCGGGTTGCATCTCTTGGTGGTGCGGCCCAGCGGGTTGCATTTCTTGGTGGTGCGGCCCAGCGGGTTGCATTTCTTGGTGGTGCGGCCCAGCGGGTTGCATCTCTTGGTGGTGCGGCCCAGTGGGTGGCATTTCTTGGTGGTGCGGCCCAGTGGGTGGCATTTCTTGGTGGTGCGGCCCACCAAACATAACAGGTAGGTTCATGTGTGTTCCAGCATTGAGCTGCCTCATGTCCTGTTGAGGTGAGTAGTCGGGGGAGTCCCTCCATGGGAAGGAGTCCCTACAGATCTTCTGCTACATTTTATTCCCTTTTTGTTTCTAATCACTTTCCTATAATCTGAGTGCGGTGGAGGGGGAGGGGGACCAATCAGGGGTCTCTTACATTGCACAGAGTGATCACTGGATTCCTGCCATCAGGTGGGGATCCTTCCCAGCATTCCCTTCAGGTGGGGATCCTTCCCAGCATTCCCTTCAGGTGGGGATCCTTCCCAGCATTCCCATCAGGTGGGGATCCTTCCCAGCATTTCCTTCAGGTGGGGATCCTTCCCAGCATTCCCATCAGCTGAGGATCCTTCCCAGCATTCCCTTCAGGTGGGGATCCTTCCCAGCATTCCCATCAGGTGGGGATCCTTCCCAGCATTCCCTTCAGGTGGGGATCCTTCCCAGCATTCCCATCAGCTGGGGATCCTTCCCAGCATTCCCATCAGCTGGGGATCCTTCCCAGCATTCCCTTCAGGTGGGGATCCTTCCCAGCATTCCCATCAGGTGGGGATCCTTCCCAGCATTCCCATCAGGTGGGGATCCTTCCCAGCATTCCATCAGCTGGGGATCCTTCCCAGCATTCCCTTCAGGTGGGGATCCTTCCCAGCATTCCCTTCAGCTGGGGATCCTTCCCAGCATTCCCATCAGGTGGGGATCCTTCCCAGCATTCCCTTCAGGTGGGGATCCTTCCCAGCATTCCCATCAGCTGGGGATCCTTCCCAGCAGTCCCATCAGGTGGGGATCGCTGGTCCCATCATTTGGAGGAAGGTCTGCCGAGCTGTGTGTCTGGACGATGATTGGTCAGTAAGGTGGGATGATATACATAGGGGAGGGGGGGCGGTAATGTAGAAATCCTGCCAGTGTTGGAAGGAATGCTGCAGTTGAAGGATCTGTTTTGGGTGGAGCCTCTAAAGTCTCCAAATTGTGAGCCAAATTCTTATGGTGGATCTACCAAGACCGCCTCTAGAGCCTCAGGCATGCCTAGACCTGGTACATGAGATCCTGGGGGGTGGAGGGCGCTCTGTGGGGGGTGGAGGGCGCTCTGTGAGATCCTGGGGGGTGGAGGGCGCTCTGTGAGATCCTGGGGTGTGGAGGGCGCTCTGTGGGGGGTGGAGGGCGCTCTGTGAGATCCTGGGGGGGGTGGAGGGCGCTCTGTGAGATCCTGGGGGGGTGGAGGGCGCTCTGTGAGATCCCGGGGGGTGGAGGGCGCTCTGTGAGATCCTGGGGGGGTGGAGGGCGCTCTGTGAGATCCTGGGGTGGTGGAGGGCGCTCTGTGAGATCCTGGGGTGGTGGAGGGCGCTCTGTGAGATCCTGGGGTGGTGGAGGGCGCTCGGTGAGATCCTGGGGGGTGGAGGGCGCTCTGTGGGGGGTGGAGGGCGCTCTGTGAGATCCTGGCGGGGGGGTGGAGGACGCGCAGTGAGACCCCGGGGGGAGGGGCTGAAGGGCTCGCGGTGAGACCCTGGGGGGGGGGGGTGGAGGGCGTGCGGTGAGACCCCGGGGGGGGGGGGGGGGCGGTTGGAGGGGCTTGCGGTGAGACCCTGGGGGGGGGGTGGAGGGCTTGCGGTGAGACCCCGGGGGGGGGGGTGGTGGAGGGCGCTCTGTGAGACCCCGGGGGGTGGAGGGCGCTCTGTGAGACCCCGTGGGGTGGAGGGCGCGCGGTGAGACCCTGGTGGGGGGGGTGGAGGACGCGCGGTGAGACCCCGGGGGGGGGGTGGAGGGCTTGCGGTGAGACCCCGGGGGGGTGGAGGGCTCGCGGTGAGACCCCCGGGGGGGTGGAGGGCTCGCGGTGAGACCCCCATGGGGGGGTGGAGGGGCTCGCAGTGAGACCCCCATGGGGGGGTGGAGGGCTCGCGGTGAGACCCCCATGGGGGGGTGGAGGGCTCGCGGTGAGACCCCGGGGGGGGTGGAGGGCTCGCGGTGAGACCCCGGGGGGGGTGGAGGGCTCGCGGTTAGACCCCGGGGGGGGTGGAGGGCTCGCGGTGAGACACCCGGGGGGGGTGGAGGGGCTCGCGGTGAGACCCCGGGGGGTTTGGAGGGGCTCGCGGTGAGACCCCGGGGGGGTGGAGGGCTCGCGGTGAGACCCCGGGGGGGGTGGAGGGCTCGCGGTGAGACCCCGGGGGGGTGGAGGGCTCGCGGTTAGACCCCGGGGGGTTTGTATATGGGGTTTCACCCATATGAAGACCTGTGGTCTGCGCGACATCCGCTGTTAAAATTTTCTGGGGGAAAAAGGTATTTTTGAATAAAATGTTAAAGTAGAACTCTAGGCAAATTTTTTTTTTTTTCGCGTTTGATCTGATTCTCAGTGCGTTTTGCATTTTTGCCGCGGTTTTGATGTATTTTGCATCCATTTTTTCTTGTTGCTAGGCAGATTTAAAACGCACTATATAATTCCCCCCCATTTACATAACTGCCCCCCATCCCCCCCCCCCAGTGTATATAATTCTACATAACTGCCCCCCATCAAAAACTCCCTCCATGCTTTTCTGCAGCGTTTCCATTGAAGTCTATAGAACCAAAAACTTTTGGCATTCAAAAAAAGGTCCCCGCCCCTCTCCAAAAAACGCAGCGGGGTGAAAACGCGGAGAACCCGCCCCCTAGGAAATCATGTTCAATGGACTGCTGTGCGATTCTGCAAAACGCACCGGAAAACGCAGAGGTGTGACCCGAGAGTCGGAGGGTTGTATCCCCGGTCAGTTTAATTTTTTGCCATCTGTGTCTCGTTGGGGAGACTTCCCTTCACTTCCTGTTCCATACCCAAAACAGGAAGTGAGTGGAAATTTCTGCAAATTTTGTCTCCGTGCCTCCAGAATCGGTGTCCCCATTGGAAGATTTCCCCTCCTTATGCTTTTTTGTGGAAACAAATTTGGGATTTTTTTTTTTTTTTTTTTTACTTTCAATGATAGTAATCAGGACAAATAGGGCGAGTCTCCCTAATGGGCAATAAAATACTGACGGGGGAGGGGGGGGGTCTCATCCATTTCCAAAACTAGAAAACCTTTTGCCTTTAGTTATACTTTAACTCCTACCTCCTCTTGGCTATTTTTTTGCCGGTTTTTCATTTATTTATTTAATTATTTTATTTTGCTGGTTTTTCATTCATTTATTTATTTATTTTTATTTTGCTGGTTTTTCATTTGTTTATTTAATTTTTATTTTGCTGGTTTTTCATTTATTTAATTATTTTTATTTTGCTGGTTTTTCATTTATTTATTTATTTTTATTTTGCTTTTTTTTTCATTTATTTATTTATTTTTATTTTGCTGGTTTTTCATTTATTTATTTATTTTATTTTGCTGGTTTTTCATTTATTTATTTAATTTTTATTTTGCTGGTTTTTCAATTATTTTATTTTGCTGGTTTTTCATTTATTTATTTAATTATTTTTATTTTGCTGGTTTTTCATTTATTTATTTTATTTTGCTGGTTTTTCATTGATTTATTTATTTATTTCAATTTTTTTTTTTTTTGGTGTTGGGTAAAAGGGAAATGTGTTTTTATCCTGTTTTTACGTTTTATTTTTGTCCGCAGTTCCTCTGTGATCCGAGTTCCGGGAACGTCGCTGCAGAATGGATGAGAATATTTCTGGAGATGAATTGGGAATCCTCCAAATGAAGGGCGATCCCGTACTGCAGACCCCGAAGAGCTGCGCCGAGGTCCTGGATGAGGCCGTCCCGGCTGGAACCCCCCAACGTTTCAGCACCCCTCTAACCCACAAAGATGGCGCCGCTCCTAGAAGTGGCCGTTGGGGCCGCCGGCTGAAGTACAGAAGCTTCTTCGGGGTGGAATGCGAGGAGATCGCCCGGCAGCTGCGGCAAGGCTGGAGCGCCAGCAAACGCAAACTCCAGGAACTGGACATCTCCACCATTGAGGCCGAGCCCCCCCCCTTCTACTGCACCCCGAATTCTGTGCTGGAGGATACAATATACAGAGCCAAGAGGAGGAGGATTGATGGGACAGGTGAATGTTTGTGCGCCCTCCACACGCCTGCGGGGGGTTCCGCAGCGCGCCCTCCACACGCCTGCGGGGGGTTCCGCAGCGCGCCCTCCACACGCCTGCGGGGGGTTCCGCAGCGCGCCCTCCACACGCCTGCGGGGGGTTCCGCAGCGCGCCCTCCACACGCCTGCGGGGGGTTCCGCAGCGCGCCCTCCACACGCCTGCGGGGGGTTCCGCAGCGCGCCCTCCACACGCCTGCGGGGGGTTCCGCAGCGCGCCCTCCACACGCCTGCGGGGGGTTCCGCAGCGCGCCCTCCACACGCCTGCGGGGGGTTCCGCAGCGCGCCCTCCACACGCCTGCGGGGGGTTCCGCAGCGCGCCCTCCACACGCCTGCGGGGGGTTCCGCAGCGCGCCCTCCACACGCCTGCGGGGGGTTCCGCAGCGCGCCCTCCACACGCCTGCGGGGGGTTCCGCAGCGCGCCCTCCACACGCCTGCGGGGGGTTCCGCAGCGCGCCCTCCACATCCACCTGGGGGCAGCAGCTCGCCCTCCACATCCACCTGGGGGCAGCAGCTCGCCCTCCACATCCACCTGGGGGCAGCAGCTCGCCCTCCACATCCACCTGGGGGCAGCAGCTCGCCCTCCACATCCACCTGGGGGCAGCAGCTCGCCCTCCACATCCACCTGGGGGCAGCAGCTCGCCCTCCACATCCACCTGGGGGCAGCAGCTCGCCCTCCACATCCACCTGGGGGCAGCAGCTCGCCCTCCACATCCACCTGGGGGCAGCAGCTCGCCCTCCACATCCACCTGGGGGCAGCAGCTCGCCCTCCACATCCACCTGGGGGCAGCAGCTCGCCCTCCACACCCCTACCTGAAGGGCGTTCTCCACCCCTACCTGAAGGGCGTTCTCCACCCCTACCTGAAGGGCGTTCTCCACCCCTACCTGGGGTCACAATACAGTTGCACAAAGTACATAACTGGACTTCTCCCTGAAGTGAGGGGATTGGTCGTGGATGTTGTCATCAGATCAGAAGTCCCCCGTAATATTTTTGCCTCTTCCTGCTCTGGTGACAACACTAACATTTAGGAATTCTCATCACTTGGCGACCGTTGTCACCAGAAATAGAGAGGATCTCTGCATTAGGGGGACACAATGCCTGAGCGGCTCTAACCCCTCATCACTCCATTCAAAACTAAAAAAAAAAAAATTTGCTTTTACTCTTCGAGGCGTGTTCATAAAATAGATCTGCATATCAGTTCACATCCATGGAGGCTGCATGGAAATCTGTTTGTGTGTGAAATCCACTTTCTCGGGTTATATTCTCCTGTGAATTGGGAAAGTACCGCACTATGGCCACTAGATGGTGCGGAATGTTCATAGAATGAAGCATGCTCCTTAGCACCATCTAGTGGCTGTAATGTGGTATTGCCCTGCAATCTTTTCTCCTCTCTGGCTGCATTCTTGCAGCCAATGAGAAATACTGTGTGAGCTGTGATTGGTCACAGCTTGTCACATGGTACAAGGCTGCTGTGACTGGCCCTGTACCATGTGATCATTCACAGATTTCACATGTAGTAAGCAATGATGTCAGAAGTGACATCTTGCTTACTACTCTGCATGTGATCACTGATTGGCCAATCAGTGATCACATGATCGGGACCTCGCACAGAGGTCCCGTACAACGATCGGTGTTCCACTGTGTCCGGAGGATGCAGCAGGCACCAATCGCTGTGCCGCGAGCTCCCAGGGAGCGCGCACAGGCAGTGGATGTGGCCATTTATCGACATAGGCTGGACGGGAAGAGGTTAAAAAAAATTTATTTAGAAAAAATAAATTAAAAAAAAAAAGATATATATAATAATAATTTTGTTAAAAGTGTGTGAGATAGATGTGTATATATACACACACATTAAAAAAAATGTTAAATTATATATTAATAATTTTTTTTTTTAAAAGTGTGTAATATATATATATATATATATATATATATATATATATATATATATATATATATATATAAATTTTTATGTAATATATATATATATATATATATTACATAAAAAAAATTATTATATATATATTTATATAATTTTTTTTATGTTATATATATATATATATATATATATATATATATATATATATATATATATTACATTAAAAAAATATTATATAATATATATTTATTTTTTTTAAAGTATGTGAGAGAGATATAGATATCTATCTATCTCAATCATACTCTTAGAAAAAAAAAAAATAATTACACACTTTAAAAAAAAAATTAATTTTGTTTTTTTTTTATTTTTAAAGTGTGTGAGATAGATCTATACACACACTTTAAAAAAAAAAAAAATAATGTTAAATATATATTATTTTTTTTTTTAAAAAAGTGTATATGTGTGTATGTGAGATAAAATTTATATATATATATTACATACACACTGTTTTAAAAAAAAAAAAAAAAAAATGATTAATTTTTTTTAAACAGTGTGTATGTAAAAAAAATAATATATATATATCTCACATACACATACATACACTTTTTTTAAAAAAATTAATATATATTTAACATTATTGTTTTTTTTTTAAAAGTGTGTGTATAGATCTATCTCACACACTTTAAAAATAAAAAAAAAACAAAATTAATTTTTTTTTTTAAAGTGTGTAATTATTTTTTTTTTTCTAAGAGTATGATTGAGATAGATAGATATCTATATCTCTCTCACACACTTTAAAAAAAAATATATATTATATAATTTTTTTTTATGTAATATATATATATTACATAAAAAAATTATAAATATATATAATAATTTTTTTTATGTAATATATATATTACATAAAAAAAATTTTTTATATTATATTTATATATATATATATATATATATATATATATATATATATATTTATATTTATTACACACACTTTTAAAAAAAAAAAATTATTAATATATAATTTAACATTTTTTTTAATGTGTGTGTATATATACATCTATCTCACACACTTTTAACAAAATTATATATATATTTTTTTTAAAAAAAGTGTATATTATACATAAACACACTTTAAAAAAAAAAAAAAAATTATATATAATATATATATTTATTTTTATTTTTTTATAGGCTTTTCTGAAACCGAGCTTAATTTCTCCTCTACACAATGCAAACCCGATCCTGCCTGTCAAAGCCAGGAAGAGCCTGGAGATGGATTGCCCAGATTGTCATCTGATGGAAATCCTTCGGCTCCCAAACGTGAACTCTTTCAGATAAGCGGTAAACCGAGGCGCTCGGGATATAACCGCGCATTCGTAGGAAAGGATGGAGAATCTGCAGCAGGCGATGATCAGAGAACCATTGGATCCCCCAGAACCTGCAGCACTGAGGCCAAGAAGCCCTTGGAAGATAAATCCACCAGGAAGGGTCCGGCACCGGGTGAGAATGAAGACCAACCTGATCTCCAATCACAAGGGGGATCCATCCAGCCTTTGGAGTTCCGAAGTTTCTTTCTTGCCGAGTGCGAGGCCATTTGCAACCGGCTAAGACGTGGTGATGCCAAAAGGCTATTGGATGACGTGTCTACCATTGACGCTGAACCACCGCCAAACCTTTCCTCGAGTGTCACCTTTTCCTCAGACCTAGACAACAGCCAACCCAAGGCAAACTCCTGTTTCGGTGTGACTCAGCTGGATCTGGAGAGGATGAACTTAAACCGAACTGCCACAGATGGAGGCTTCTCTCTACAGAAGGCCCCAAACGGCAATACAACTGGCCCAATCAAGGGGATGCTTGTCAACACCACCAAAGGCATGGGGAACATGCATGGTGCAAGGTCCGTGGCAAATGTCACCCATGACGTGATGGTGTGCGATGAGGTATCTGCAGCAGATGCCACCAAAGACATTGTGACCGATTGTGATGGGATGGAAGCTGTAGATGCCACCCAAGACTTTGGGACCAATTATGATGGGATGGAAGCTGTAGATGCCACCCAAGACATTGTGACCAATTGTGATGGGATGGAAGCTGTAGATGCCACCCAAGACTTTGGGACCAATTGCGATGGGGTGTCAGCGGGTGATGCCACTCAGGACATTGTGCCCGCATGCGGTGGCTTGAAAGCTGTAGATGCCACCCAAGACACTGTGACCATGTGTGATGATTCCTTTGTGTTGAGGGCAACATTGCACGTGGTGACAACCCCTGACAAAGTGTCGGTTGCAAATACCAGTCAAGAAATTCTGACAGGACCTGGAGATTTCATAGCAGACGTCACCAAGGACATAGAAATGGAACAGAATATTTACGTGACAAATGCCACACGAGAGATCATGCCAAGGAGCGATGAGAAGGGTTCAAATGTCATGCCAAACACTACGGCGCGTGGTGTAGATGCTGAGTGCAACCCTGCAAAGGTGGGTGCCCGTGTTTTCAAGGCCAAGGACGTTGTGAATATGCATGGTGATCTAGCAAACCCCAAAATTGTGACCTTCTGTAACGGGGATCCTTCAGCAGGCCGCACCTTAAACTCTACGACAAATCTTTCCTTGCAGGACTTTAAAACCAATCTTGTGAAGGTGCATTTTCCAAGAACCGCACGTAAAATAAATAAAATGCGTTGTGCGGTATCTGCAGCAGGTTCAACAAGACCTAAAACTGAGACCTGTGCTGAGGTCCTCTCATCAGATACTACGATGGGGACAATTCACGGCCAAGTTCCTAGAGCAGAGGGGGCTCGGGGCAGAGGGTTCAGCATTCCAGTCGCTCAAAAGCGTGTTTTATGGACAGGCGATACGAATATCCCAAATAGAGCACATGGGGCAACAAATGGCAAAAATTGTATTCAAAATACGACTTTCCTGTGTATGGAGAAGTTCGGTCAGAATGGTGCAACCATCTGCAAGGCGTCCCTTACTTCACCTTTATCAACCATTATTAGTACGGCTACCATCAGGGACTTGGGCCAAGTTCAGTCAGAAGGGTCAACCGCTACCATCAGGGACTCGGGCCAAATTCATTCAGAAGGGTCAACCGCTACCATCAGGGACTTGGGCCAAGTTCATTCAGAAGGGTCAACCGCTACCATTAGGGACTTGGGCCAAGTTCATTCAGAAGGGTCAACCGCTACCATCAGGGACTTGGGCCAAGTTCATTCAGAAGGGTCAACCGCTACCATCAGGGACTTGGGCCAAGTTCATTCAGAAGGGTCAACCGCTACCATCAGGGACTTGGGCCAAGTTCATTCAGAAGGGTCAACCGCTACCATCAGGGACTTGGGCCAAGTTCATTCAGAAGGGTCAACCGCTACCATCGGGGACTTGGGCCAAGTTCCTTCAGAAGGGTCAACCGCTACCACAAGGGACTCGGGCCAAGTTCATTCAGAAGGGTCAACCACTACCATCAGTGATCCATCTCGAGTTCATACTGAGGGGTCCACCACCTTCTCCATGCGTACACCATCTACCTATGGGGAGCCGGCTCCACACGCTACAAAGGACGTTGTAATAAATCGCAGAGCGGTGTGTAGCAACATTCCAACGTGCGATGCCATGGCCACCTCCATTGCCGAAGCCACTGGACTCCGTAACCGGGAACTGGTGTTCAGCACACCATCCAGCACTGAGGTAATTGCCGCAAACTGTACCCGGCTGGGTGGTGTCCCTCAGGTTACTCAACCAAAGAACCATGAGAGAGGTACCAGAGAGATGTCTCTTAGTGGAGGGACTCCAATGGACTCCACGTGTGATCTAGACGTGACGCACATTGCCAACGAGGAAAGTGTGTTCTGTAAAAGATCCTTCAACTTTATGACCTCTACGCCTCTTCCATGCATTAATCATGTTTTTATTAAGAAGTCCGGTGGGGACTCGGTACAGCCAAATCCTAAACCCTTCCCTAATAAAGGTCCAAGAGCGAATAAACCAACGGCCATTCCCAAAGCGGTCAGTGCAGGACTGCCAACAAGGGGGAACATCACCCAGATAAGAGGACAACTCTCCCAGGATCTTCCCGGTCCCTTTAAAAGCTCTCTTCCAAAATCAGCCAAAACCTCATCAAGGGTCCCGAAACCAGCGACCGGCATCTCCACCCTGCGATGCCCAGTGGCCTCCACCACTTTTATTAGGACCCCTCAAGTGACCAGGTCAAGGACTTCAGAGAGAGCTCAGGTGGGACCGAACACAACAAATCGAATCCCCGCAGTTCCTTCCACTGGTTTGCCGAGGAGGAATGTTAGGATCACCCAGGACAGTGCCGCCAATAGGATTCCTCAGAAGGGTTTGGAAAATGGCCCCAGAGCTGGCAAAGGTCCCGGCATGAAGGTCGGTATTTGTATGTCTTTGTATGGAACAGGGGCGGACTGACAACTCACGGGGCCCCCGGGCAATAGGGGATCATGGGGCCCCTGTGTCCTTGCCCAAACTCAAAAAAGCCTATGAAAAAGGTACCAGGGGCATCTCATGGGGCCCCCTATTGACCCCGGGCCCTCAGGCAGTGCCCGAGTTTCCAAAAGGTCAGTCCGCCCCTTGACATCGATCTGCTATGGATACATTGTTACATTCTACATCCTTTGTGTGGAAGTAACCATCGATGTCTGATGGAACCCCCCCCCCCATTTCTGCCCCTTAGATGTGCTTCATTGGGGGCTCCTCTCATTGGGGGCTCCTCTCATTGGGGGCTCCTCTCATTGGGGGCTCCTCTCATTGGGTGGTCCTCTCATAGATAATTATTGAATGAATTCATGGTAAAGTGGAACCGTTCAGCCAAAACCTCTTCTTAGTTATTCCATTTTTTGTAATATATTGGATTAGAGCCCAACTGTGTGGGAGGGTTTTTGGTTTCTGGTTTTTTGTGTGGTTTTTTTTTTTTTGGGGGGGGGGCTGGGTTAGTTTATTTTTTCATTCCCTTCAGGAGAAATCTCCCTAATAAACACAGCGGAGAAAAATACTAGAGGAGTTCTAATCCTTCGCCACTACATCCAAACCTGAAAAAAAAATTTGGTGGGGGCTATAAAATTGCTTCAGTCTTCTTCTTTTTTTTTTTTTTTTTTTGTGGCGAGTGAAAAAATTTAGCTGAAAAAATTGCTGATTTTCTCACAAATTTGCTTAACAAACTAAAATAATCTACTCAATTTTTGTAATTTTGGGTGTAATATATATTTTTTTTTTGTTTTTTTTTTTGTGTATTTGGGTCAGTTTTAGGGTCCTTTTTGTTATAAATGTGACTTTTACCCAACATTGACATTATTGGCCCCCGACCCGTCTTCTTTCTACTCTTTATTGGGGGATTATTTTCTCTTGGCTTATTCCATTTAATGTTGTGGGGTTTTTTTTTTTTGTTTTGTTTTTTTTAATAATTTAAATGTGGATAATGGGGCCCTACGGGGCCCTACACGTCACTTATTAATTACAGAAACCATATAAAAGGTGAACAAAGAACGTGGCTGTGAGGTCTCGACGCGTTTTGCCAATGTGGCTTCCTCAGGAGCTCCTTGGGTACATAAGCCATTGGAGGACCACCAAATCATATTTATTTTGTCTACCCCCCCCCCCCCCCCACTGTGTCCACAATATTGAAAAATTTAGATTTTTGTGGGGGGGGGTTGGGTTTTTTTGGGGGATTGGGGTTTTCCTTTGTGTTTTTGGGGGAGGGGGTTTGGAGGGGTTAGGTTTTTTTTAGGGGGGAGGGGGTTGGTGGGGTTTCCTTTGGTGGGGGTTTTTTTTTGTGGGGGATTTGGGTTTTTTGGGGGTTTTTTTTGGTGTTTCTCTTTGGTGTTTTTTGAGGGGTTTGGGTTTTTTTGGGGGAGGGGTTTTTTTTTTGGGGGGGTTGGTGGTTTTTTTGGGGGGGGGTTATTTTTTTGGGGGTTTTCTTTGGTGTTTTTTTTTTTTTTTTTTTTAAACATTTTTATAACCCGCAAAGCTGACCATTTGTAATGATTTTGGTTGAGGTGATTGTAGCCGTATTGGCGCACAGTGGCGTGCTCTCCGTGGTACTCGCCCGGACTTTGGAGAAGGGCGTACACCCCGAAGCAGTTGTCTGTCCGTGCGCAGAGTACCCCGGGCGGGGCTCCGTTGTGTCCGGGGCGGGGCTCCGTTGTGTCCGGGGCGGGGATCTGCTGTGTCCGGGGCGGGGCTCCGTTGTATCTGGGGCGGGGCTCTGATGTCTCTGTAATTTCTTTGCATGGAACTTTCTTGTATGTATTCAGTACTTTGTATCTGGTGGTGTCGCTCAGGACGGAGGTGACACGGACGGATCTTCCTTTGTGGGACCCCCAGGCCAGATCTGTACACTGGCCAATAGGATCCGCGCAGGGAAGGTCCCGCCCTCGGTTCCTGGTCCTCCGAGCGCAGCGCCTGACGGCAAAGCTTCCTTCTTACCTACCCCTCAGCCTGCAGGTAAGTGTCCGCCGACGACACCATGTGAGGCAGGAAGGAGAAGGATTTATCTTGTTTTCTCTCCTGGCAGGATCCAGAACGTTGGGGTTCATCAGGCCGCTCCTCACGTCTATCCGCACCCCTCAGCCTGCAGGATCCCTGGCAGCTTCCAGAATCCGGCCGCGTGTCTCGGGTAGGAACCTCCGACTGTAAGGGAAGCTGGGCGATGGGTGTATGGGGGGGGGTGCTCAATATCGATGCCGGGGGGTCGTCCCATGTGTGGCCCCAACACATCATTACCTGGATTGTAGTAAAGGTGACCCCTTAGAGCAGCGGGGGGGGGACATGCTTCCTCCCACTGACACCAGTGAGGGTGGGGGCACACAGTTTGAGGACCCCAATCATGGCAATTTTTTTTATTTCCCTTTCTTCCCTTCTTTCTTTTCTTCCCTTTTTTGGTCTTTTCTTACACTTTTTTTTTTTTTTTTTTTTTTAATTTTTTTTAATTTTTTTTCCCCTTCTATTTTTGTTCTTTTTCATCCCTATGTTTCTTTTTTTATCTTTTTTTTTTGTTTTGTTTTTTTTTTGTTTTTCATCCCTCTAAAGTGCCCCAATCATTTTATTACTTTTGTCCTTTTTTTGTTTTGTGTAATAATTGGCCCCCTGAGTTCCTGTAATAAATGGTGGCGATGGAGTTCTGGTGACTTCTTATCTTCTGCCCCTTTTTTTGTTTCTTCCCTTTTTTCATTTTCTTCTTTTCTTCCTTTTTTTTTTTTTTTTCCTTTCCTCTTCTTCTTTTTTGTTTTTTTTTTTTTTGTTTTTTTTTGTTTTGTTTTTCCTCCCCTTCCTTTTTGTTTTACTTCTCCGGGGGGCAGATTCCATACATACTGGACCCACAGTTTGTTTTTTTTTGTTCTTCTTTTTCTTTCCTTTTTTCTTTTTTTTTTTTTTTTTTTTTTTTGTTCCCATTTTTTTTTGTGTTTTTTCTTCCATTTTATTTTTCTACTTTTTACTTCCTTTTATTTGTTTTCTTATTCTCTTCATTTTTTTTGTTCTTCCTTTTTTTTCCCCTTTTTTTTCTGTTTTCTTCTTTTTCCTTATTTTTGTTTCATTTTCTTCATTTTTTTTTTTTTGGTTCTTTTTCTTTTCCCTCTAAAGTGCCCCAGTCATTTTATTAATTCTTTTGTCCTTTTTTGTTTGTAATAATTGTCCCCCGGAGTTCCTGTAATAAATGGTGGTGATGGATCCGTGGCGTTCTGGTGACTTCTTATCTTCTGCTGGATTTTTCAGCCTCACCGGTAAGGAACGCTCCAGCAGCTCCGACGGTCGGCGGCCCCCCGGGGCCCGCAGTGAGGAATTCTCATTTCCAGTCCAGGCTGCTCTACATTTTACCGCCCCCCCATAGAACTGCTGATTACCTCCCGTAATGGGACCTGACCTCTGACCTTCCCATAGACGGTGTGGCTCAATCATTCCGGATGTCGGAGTCGTATTTGTAGTTTGTTGTAATATGAAGAGAAATTCTAGAGAAGAATAATAAAGAAAAGTCTGAAATATCTGCAAATCACTGAAACTGCTGTGTGATGTCATTCCCATCCTTGTCATGTGATCCTGCCAGGGGCGGCCCTTCCTCCAGCAGGGTGACCACGTTCATTCTTCTGATTCATGGACAATAGAGAGGGAACACGGCTCATGTTCTCACCCATGGTCAGTGCTGGCCCAGCTCACTAACTCCTCCCCCTGGTGTTGTAACCACCCACATAACCTAACTGTGGTTGTGTAAGCAGTCCATTGGAGCGCCCCCTGTCTGTCAAAAGTGATATTGGGCCTCCTCTTCAATCCTGACTCCAGTGTCCTGAGGAGCGCCATATCCCCTGTGATGATGTCATCGGGCGACAGAGACAGTCTGAAGTCTTCCTGGTCAGTACAATGCTGCCGGGATTACACCTGGGGGGGGGCACATTCCACACATACTGCACCTGGGGGGGGGGGGGCACATTCCACACACACTGCACACACAGGTGGGGGGTTTCTTCCCATTTGTTTTTTTTTTGTTTTTTTGTTTTTTTGTACTTTCTTCCTTTTTTATTTTCTTTTTTTTTTTTTGTTTTGTTAATTCTTTTTTTGTTCTTTTCTTCCCTATTTTTAATTTTTTTGTTTTCTTTTCCTTCCATTTTTTTTGTTTTTTTTTCTTCCCTTTTTTTTGTTATATTCTTCTTTTTCTTCCCTATTTTATTTTTTTTATGTTTTTCTTCCCTTTTATTTTATTTTCCTTTTTTTTGTTCTCTTTCTTCCCCCTTTTTTTTCTTCCCTTTTTTTGTTCTTTCATTTTGTGTTTTTTTTGTGTTTTTTCTTCCCTCTAAAGTGGCCCAATCATTTTTATTACTTCTTTTGTCCTTTTTTGTTTTGTGTAGTAATTGGCCCTCTGAGTTCCTGTAATAAAAGGTGGCGATGGATCCATGGAGTTCTGGTGACTTCTTATCTTCTGCCCCTTTTTTTGTTTCTTCCCTTTTTTTCATTTTCTTTTCTTCCTTTTTTTTTTTTTTTTTTGTGTGCTTCTTTTTCTTCCCCTTCTTTTTTTGTGTTTTTTTTAAAAAAAAAAAAATTTCTCCTTCCCTTTTTGTTTTTCTTTTTTTCTTCCCTTTTTTTTTGTTGTTTGTTACCCTTCTTTTGTTCTTTGTTTTCTTCCCCCTTTTTTCTGTGTTCTTCGTTTTTTCTTCCCCCTTTTTTCTGTGTTTTTTCATTTTTTTTTTTCATTTTTTTTTCTCAAGTGTCCCAATCATTTTATTAATTATGTACTGTACTGCAGGTATTAAACATGGGGGCAGATTCCATACATACTGTACCCCCATTTGATTTTTTTTTTTGTTCTTTTTCTTCCCTTTTTTTTTGGTTCTTTTCTCTTTTGTTCTTTTATTTTCTTTTTTCTGTATTTTCTTCCTTTTCTTCCCTTTTTTTTTTTTTTTTTTTTTTTTTTTTTTTTTTTTTTCAGCCCTTTTTTTTTATTCTTCCCTCTAAAGTGCCCCATTCATTTTATTACTTCTTTTGTCCTTTTTTTGTTTTGTGTAATAATTGGCCTCTTGAGTTCCTGTAATAAATGGTGGCGATGGATCCATGGTGTTCTGGTGACTTCTTATCTTCTGGCCCTTTTTTTTTTTGTTTTCCTCCTTTTTTTTTCATTTTTTTGTTCCTTCCCTTTTTCATTTTCTTTTACTTTTTTTTATTTTTTTTCATTTTTTGTTTTTCCTTTTTTTTTTTTTTTTTTTTTTTTTTTTCCCTTTTTGTTCACTTTTCTTTTTATTCTTTTTTTCTTCCCTCTAAAGTGCCCCAATTATTTTATTACTTTTGTCCTTTTTTTGTTTTGTGTAATAATTGGCCCCCTAATTTCCTGTAATGGTGGCATTGGATCCATGGAGTTCTGGTGACTTCTTATCTTCTGCCCCTTTTTTTTGTTTTCTTCTTCCTTTTTTTTTATTTTTTGGTTATTTTCTTTCTTGCCCCTTTTTTTTTTTTTTTTTTTTTTTTCTTCCCTTTTTTTTCTTTTTTTTGTGTTTTTTGTTTTTCCATTTTTGTGTGTTCTTTTTCTTTCTTTCTTTTTTTTTTCCTTCCCTTTTTTTGTTTTCTTCTTTTTTTCTTCCCTTTTTTTTTTTTTTTCTCAAGTGTTCCAATATTTTAATTAATTCTTATGTACTGTACTACAGGTATTAAACATGGGCAGATTTCATACATACTGTACCCCCAGTTGTTGTGTGTGGTGGTTTTTTGGTTTTTTTGTTTTTTTTCCTTTTTTTTTTTTGTTATTTCCCCCCAAAAGTGTCCCAATCATTTTATTAATTCTTATGTACTATACTGCAGGTATTAAACATGGGGGCAGATTCCATACATACTGGACCCACAGTTTGTTTGTTTTTGTTCTTCTTTCCTTTTTTTTCTCTTTTTGTTTTTCTTACCTTTTTTTTTTTTCTTCCATTTTATTCTACTTTTACTTCCTTTTTTATTTTGTTTTCTTCCCTTTTTTATTTTTTATTTTTTTTCTTTTCTTTTTTTTTTTTTTTTTTTTCTGTTTTCTCTTTCCATTTTTTTGTTTTCTTCCCTTTTTTTGGTTCTTTTTCTTTTCCCTCTAAAGTGCCCCAATCATTTATTACTTCTTTTGTCCTGTTTTTTGTTTTGTGTAATAATTGGTCCCCGGAGTTCCTGTAATAAATGGTGGCGATGGATCCGTGGAGTTCTGGTGACTTCTTATTTTCTGCTGGATTTTTCAGCCTTACCGGTAAGGAACGCTCCAGCGGCTCCGATGGTCGGCAGCCCCCCGGGGCCCGCAGTGAGGAATTCTCATGTCCAGCCAGGCTGCTCTACATTTTACCGCCCCCCATAGCCCATAGAAAGGGACCTGACCACTGACCTGGTGATCCTTCCAGGGGCGGCCCTTCCTCCAGCAGGGTGACCACGTTAATTCTTCTGATTCATGGACAATAGAGAGGGAACACGGCTCATGTTGTCACCCATGGTCAGTGCTGCTCCAGCTCACTAACTCCTCCTCCCCCTGGTGTTGTAACCGCCCCCACATAACCTAACTTTTATCTTTGCCCTTGGTGCTGGGCTACAAGTATCTTAGCCCCTCCTCGCTGTCACCCCCCTATTGGCAAGACCCCCCCATTCCAGGACTCTTCCCTGGTTTGCGCACAGATCACCCTCCCTGCCATTTCCCCATTGAGTGTCTGTCATTTTGTTGTCTCAATAAAGCTTTGTGTGTTCCCCATCTTCTTTGTGTGTTCTGTCCTGCCTACACTTCCGTCACAGGGGGGTTGTTTTTTTTGGTTCGGTTTTTTGGGGTTTTTGGTTTTTTTTTTGTTTGGTTTCTTTGTGTTTTTTTTTTTGTGTTTTTGTGGTTTTATTTGTGTTTTGGTTTCTTTTTGTTTTTTGTGGTTTTTTTTTTTTCAGGAAAAAAAATTAGTTTATTTATATTTTATTTTTTTGTTTTTTTTGTTCCAGGAGCCTGTAAAGCAATTGGCAGATCTCTGGTGCCATGCAAGGCTCCTGCAGACCTGCCGGTATATCTGCTTACCCACACGACCGATTCAATGAACTACCACAGCGCTCACAGCTCCCTGGAAGTTCGTTGATAACTACCACCTGACAGCCGCTATGTCTGGACTTGTTCCATAAATGGAAGGTTTCCCCCACCGGGGTTATCATCCCTCACAAGGGAATAGACATGTCGCCTCCTTGCACCCTTCGCTGCCCTTTGTCTCCTACAGACGGTCATCTCGCAAACTTTGTCCACACAGCTAGCGGCCCCTTGCTGCACCGGCTTCCACCTGACTCCTGCGTGGAGCCCGGTGGAGCCCTCGCGCCGGCCTCGGTGGAGCCCTCGCGCCGGCCTCGGTGGAGCCCTCGCGCCGGCCTCGGTGGAGCCCTCGCGCCGGCCTCGGTGGAGCCCTCGCGCCGGCCTCGGTGGAGCCCTCGCGCCGGCCTCGGTGGAGCCCTCGCGCCGGCCTCGGTGGAGCCCTCGCGCCGGCCTCGGTGGAGCCCTCGCGCCGGCCTCGGTGGAGCCCTCGCGCCGGCCTCGGTGGAGCCCTCGCGCCGGCCTCGGTGGAGCCCTCGCGCCGGCCTCGGTGGAGCCCTCGCGCCGGCCTCGGTGGAGCCCTCGCGCCGGCCTCGGTGGAGCCCTCGCATCTCCTGCATGGAGACTTCCTGTCTGCCTCAATGAAGCCCAGAACCATGGTGAGCTTACTTCTTAATGCCCAGCACACACCTGCACCGTCCGTGTGCTGGAGGTTCTCAAAACACGGACCCAGGACTAGAGATTTCATCCCTAACAGATCTCTAAGAAGTCCCAACCCGGGACTTCAGCCAAAACTGAAAAACAAGTTAACTCCGAATTAAGTAAACCCCCCTGGAGCCCCTCAACCTGCCTGGCTGATAATCCTGGGTCATAACATCTTTCAGCTCGGTGGTGGGGCACAGCACGGTCACACATGACGTTCACATGAAGTGAAGTTCTCTAGATGTCCCAGAGTTATTTCCTCCCCGAATGACCACCAGGTGGAGCACGGTGTCCTGGAATTCGTGGTTGTTCACCTCTAGGGTCTATGAGAGGGGAGTGAAGGCATCAGAAAATGTTGGAGTTTTAAGATGTTAGATAACAGACATTAAAGGAGGACTGGATTCAAAGAGATGGATGGAGGGAAAGAGATGGAGGTGAAGGGACTGATGGGGAGATGGACAAGTGGATGAAAACAGAGAGGGAGATGGATGGAGAGAGGACACGGGGAGATGGAGAGAGATGGAAACTGAGAGATGGAAAGATGAACACGGGGAGATAGAGAAAGATGGACACTGAGAAATGGAGAGAGGACACGGGGAGATGGGTTGAGAGATGGAGAGTTGGACAAGTGGATGAAAACTGCGAAAGAGGGAGCTGGATGGAGAGATGGAGAGAGGACACGGGGAAATGGAGAGAGATGGACACTGAGAGATCTAGAGAGGACACGGGGAGATGGAGAGATGGACAAGTGGATGAAAATCGAGAAAGAGGGAGATGGATGGAGGACAGTGAGAGATGGACAGGTGGATGATAGTAGAGATGGAGAGAGGACACTGAGGGATGGAGAGAGGACACTGAGGGGTGGAGAGAGGACACTGAGGGGTGGAGAGAGGACACTGAGGGGTGGAGAGAGGACACTGAGGGGTGGAGAGAGGACACTGAGAGATGGAGAGAGGACACTGAGGGGTGGAGAGAGGACACTGAGGGGTGGATAAACTGGTGTATACTGTAAGGGTTCAAAGGTTGGAGAGAGAGGGAATGATGGAGACAGACTGAGTGACAATGGATGGAAGGAGACCAAGAGAGAATGATCGAGAGAGATGGATGAAGAGAAGATGATCAGAGAGGGAAAGCTGGATGGACAGAGAGAGAGAGACCAATGGATGGAGAGAGAGGACAGAAAGAGGGATAGAGTTAATGGAAAAAGTGAAGGACAAATGGGGAGAGATGAATGGATGGAGAGAGATCAACAGGTGAAGAGAGAAGATGGGCAAAGAGAGGGATGAATGGACAGACAGGTGGATGGAGAGAGAGAGCGAGGACTGACAGAGGGACAGAGAGAACGGACAAACTGCAGGACAGATGGGTAGAGGGTGATGATCGGAGAGGGGGAGCTGGATGGATGGAGACATTGTCCATCATTCGCCTAGAGATGGATGGAGAGATGGATGGACAGCGTGGTGTATTATGCTGCACCGTGGTTGTTGCGCTTCTCTCCCCCCTTCCCGTTTTTGTCCCTCAGAAGGTGAGGAGAAGCTCCCAGATGTTCCTCCATCCTTGTGGACAGGACAAGGCGCCGGCGTCCTTTGTTATTGAGGAGGGTTATTCAATGTATAAATAATGCAGCAGATGGGAGGTGGGACCTGTGGAGGAGTCCAGACTGGAGGCTGACATGAGGTGCAGCCACATAATGGCGGTAAATCTGAAGCGCGGCGTTTACTATGCTTCAGTCCGTGAAGGAACGGGGAGATCCATACAGAGCTATTCCTGGCCATTCATTCTGTGCGGAGATGGAGGGCTGTGTCCTCAGTCTCTTTTCTGTCTCGAATGCAAAACATCGGTGATCTGTTTAGACCCGTGTTATGTCACCAAAGCCCCCCCCCCCCCCAATGGGCTCCAAAAAAAAAAAAAAAAAGTACAATAAAATAGTAAATATGAAAAAAAATTACAAAACTGACACCAGTGATGGAACTACCAGGGTCACAAAGGTCGCACTTGTGACTGGGCCCTTGTACAGCGCAGAGCAAACTGTTGGCGCTCTATAAATCCTGTATAATAATAATAATAAAGGCCCCGGGGGTCCACCACCGAGATGGGAGGGAAGGGCCCTGGCCGGGGGGGGCTCTTCATGGCTTCTTTCACCGGGGGCCCTGAAGGTTCTAGTTACACCTCTACAGCGCACTCTGCATTGGCAAGAAGATTGAGAATCGGCCGCTACCAATCCGGGTTTGCAGAGGAAACGCAGTACACGCCGAATATCTCTGCTGCAGTAAAAATACTTTCCAGCTCACACTTCTGTGTGTTTGTGTAGCTCTGCACTTGTCTGTGGTTATGTACACCCAGCAGGCAGGAAGCCGGGGGTGTGGGGGGGGTGGGGGTGTTGCCTGTGGTTGAGAACCATGGGGGAGGTGCGCACTACAACTTTGTGTTTCTTCCTATTCTTTCTCCTCCTCTGTCTTTTTGTTTTGTCTTTTTTTTCATTTTTTTCTCGTCTTTTTTTTTTTGTTTTTTTTTTTATCCTCATCTTTTTTTTTTTTCCCCTCATCTTTTTTTTGTCTTTTTTTTTTCTCTTTTTTGTCTTTTTTTTCATCTTTTTTTGTCCCTTTTTTTTCGTCTTTTTTTTTTTTGCCCTTTTTTTTTTTTTTTTTTTTTTTTGCTGTTTTTGTTTTTCCTTTTTTGTTTGTTTTCCTTTTTGTTTTTCCTTTTTTTGGTTTTTTTTTTTGTTTGTTTTTCCTTTTTTTGGTTTTCCTTTTTTGTTTGTTTTTCCTTTTTTTGTTTGTTTTTCTTTTTTTTTTTTTGGTTTTTTTTTCCTTTTTTTGTTTGTTTTCCTTTTTTTGTTTTTGCTTTTTTTGTTTTTCCTTTTTTTTGTTTTTCCTTTTTTTTGTTTTTCCTTTTTTTTGTTTTTCCTTTTTTTTGTTTTTCCTTTTTTTTTGTTTTTCCTTTTTTTTTGTTTTTTCCTTTTTTTGTTTTTCCTTTTTTTTTGTTTATTTTCCTTTTTTGTTTGTTTTCCTTTTTTTGTTTTGTTTTTCCTTTTTTGTTTTCCTTTTTTTGTTTTTCCTTTTTTGTTTGTTTTCCTTTTTTTGTTTGTTTTTGGTTTAGTTTTTTTCCCTTTTTTTTTCCTTTTTTTTGTTTTCCTTTTTTTTTCTCCTTTTTACCTTTTTTTTGGCTTTTTTTTCTGTCCTTTTTTTTTACCTTTTTTTTTTTTTTTCTGTCTTAAATGGTTTTTCACAAAGCTTCAGCTTAAGGCCTCATCTAGACTAGCAGTAGAAGGGCGGTTGAGTCACATTTTTGCTGCCTGAAAACCGAACCCCCACCCCCCTTTTTTTTTTTTTTTTTTTCTCTCTTTTTTGTCTTTTTTTTCATCTTTTTTTGTCCCTTTTTTTTCGTCTTTTTTTTTTTTGCTTTTTTTTTGCCCTTTTTTTGTTTTTCCTTTTTATTGTTTGTTTTCTCTTTTTTTTATTTTTCCTTTTTTGTTTGTTTTTTTTTTTTTGTTTGTTTTTCTTTTCTTTTTTTTTGTTTTTTTTTCCTTTTTTTGTTTGTTTTCCTTTTTTTGTTTTTCCTTTTTTTTTGTTTTTCCTTTTTTTTTTGTTTTTCCTTTTTTTTTGTTTTTCCTTTTTTTTTGTTTTTCCTTTTTTTTTTGTTTTTCCTTTTTTTTTGTTTTTCCTTTTTTTTTGTTTTTTCCTTTTTTTGTTTGTTTTCCTTTTTTTGTTTTTCCTTTTTTGTTTGTTTTCCTTTTTTTGTTTTGTTTTCCTTTTTTGTTTGTTTTCCTTTTTTTGTTTTTCCTTTTTTGTTTTTTTTCCTTTTTTTTGTTTGTTTGTCTTTTTTTGTTTATTTTCCTTTTTTTATTTTTTTTATTTTTTTTGTTTGTTTTTGGTTTAGTTTTTTTCCCTTTTTTTTCCTTTTTTTTGTTTTCCTTTTTTTTTCTCCTTTTTACCTTTTTTTTTGGCTTTTTTTCTGTCCTTTTTTTTTTACCTTTTTTTTTTTTTTCTGTCTTAAATGGTTTTTCACAAAGCTTCAGCTTAAGGCCTCATCTAGACTAGCGGTAGAAGGGCGGTTGAGTCACATTTTTGCTGCCTGAAAACCGAACCCCCACCCCCCTTAAGTTGCAATAGGCAGCAGACGGGGATTTTTTTTTTTCCCCGCCATGTCCTCGATATTTCGCTCGATGGCCGTGGCACTGACATGGATCTTTTGTCAGACAACAGCCCACCGAATGCTACACATGTAATTCACGCAGAAATGGGCGTGGCATCGCTTCCTCACAGTCGTCGGTAACCTCTGGAGCGCGATCCTAAAGCAGATCGAACTTCAGAGGTAAGGGAGATATAAGCCGGCCACACGCGGGTCGAATGCTGAATGATTTTTCTTTCCAAAATCTTTTCTAAGAATTTTTGTTTGAATTTCGCACCATTAGTGGGCCACAGTGACGGTTGATTTTCGTCTTTTTTTTTTTTTTGTCTTTTTTTCTTGTATTTTTTTTTCCTCCTTTTTTTTTTTTTTCTTTTTTTGTCTTTATTTTCTTGTGGTTTTTTTTCTCGTTTCTTTTCTTTTTTTTCTCGTCTTTTTTTTGTCTTTTTCATCTTTTTTCTTTTTTTCTTTTTTTTCATCTTTTTTCTTTTTTTTTTTTTTTAGTCTTTTTCTTTTTTTTCATCTTTTTCGTCTTTTTTTCTTTTTCGTCTTTTTTTTCATTTTTTTTCTTTTTTTTGGTCTTTTTTTTCTTTTTTTCTTTTTTTGTCATTTTACTTTTTTTTGGTCTTTTTTTAGTCTTTTTCGGTTTTTTTTGTCTTTTCTTGTCTTTTTTTTGTCTTTTTCTTTTTTTTGTCTTTTGTCTTTTTTCTTTTTGTCCTTGCTCGGTTGGTCAAATATCAAAATCAATGGCGGAGCGATTACAAAACGCACGAAATTTCCGATTTTCTATAGAAAATTTGTTCGGAATTCGACCCGTGTGTGGCCTGCATTAGAATCACATCGAAGTGCTTGATGTTCTTCCTCTTCTGGTTGAACTGGAAGGACTGGGGGTCTTCTCTGGTTGGGACATCTCTTCTGGAAGGACTGGGGGTCTTCTCTGGGTGGGATATCTCTTCTGGAAGGACTGGGGGTCTTCTCTGGGTGGGATATCTCTTCTGGAAGGACTGAGGTCTTCTCTGGGTGGGACTTCCCTTCTGGAAGCAAGTCACTTCACAGATCTCTGAACCTTCACCCCTCTGTCTGATGTAATCCTCGGAGAGACTGAACCGGAGTGATCTGGAGTCGGCTACATGATGCAACCTGCACCCTGGTGTCATCAGACTCCATTCATGGGTTGGTCATGTGACCCATGTAGAGTACTCTGCTTCCCTCCGGGTGGTGGGGAGCCCCGCCCTCTGCATAGACTTCTGAAGAAACTGTCTGAGGTTTCTTGTTTGTTTTGGCAACAAAGTGAGATTTTTCTGCCTGTAAGTCCCAACCAGATGACGTTCGGTTTGTCCTGTACCCTGTGAATCATAACTGTTGGCAACTTTATTTTATATTTTTTTTTTATTCTGAAATTCTTGTTTTCACTTTTTTTTTAAATTCTGAAATTCTTGTTTTCACTTTTTTTTTTTTTTCATTCTGAAATCCTTGTTTTCCCTTTTTTTTTTGTTTATTTCTGAAATCCTTGTTTTCACTTTTTTTTAAATTCTGAAACCCTTGTTGTCACTTTTTTTTTGTTTATTTCTGAAATTCTTGTTTTCACTTTTTTTTTTTAATTCTAAAATCCTTGTTTTCACTTTTTTTTTTTTTGTTTATTTCTGAAATCCTTGTTGTCACTTTTTTTTTATTCAGAAATCCTTGTTGTCATTTTTTTTTTTATTTCTGAAATCTTTGTTTTCGCTTTTTTTTTAATTCGGAAATTCTTGTTTTCACTTTTTTTTTAAATTCTGAAATCCTTGTCACTTTTTTTTTTTTAATTCTGAAATTCTTGTTTTCACTTTTTTTTTTTTTTTCATTCTGAAATCCTTGTTTTCACTTTTTTTTAATTTTGAAATTCTTGTTTTCACTTTTTTTTTTTTTTTAATTCTGAAATTCTTGTTTTCACTTTTTTTTTTTTTTAATTCTGAAATCCTTGACCCTTTTTTTTGTTTATTTCTGAAATCCTTGTCACTTTTTTTTGTTTATTTCTGAAATCCTTGTCACTTTTTTTTTATTCTGAAATCCTTGTTGTCATTTTTTTTTTTTTATTTCTGAAATCCTTGTTTTCACTTTTTTTTTAATTCTGAAATTCTTGTTTTCACTTTTTTTTTTTTTTAATTCTGAAATCCTTGTCCCTTTTTTTTTTTTTTATTTCTGAAATCCTTGTTTTCACTTTTTTTTTAATTCTGAAATTCTTGTTTTCACTTTTTTTTTTTTTTTCATTCTGAAATCTTTGTTTTCACTTTTTTTTTTTTTAATTCTGAAATCCTTATTTTCACTTTTTTTCATTCTGAAATCCTTGTTTTCACTTTTTTTTTTCATTCTGAAATCATCCTTGTTTTCATTTTTTTTTAATTCTGAAATCCTTGTCACTTTTTTTTGTTTATTTCTGAAATCCTTGTCACTTTTTTTTTATTCTGAAATCCTTGTTGTCATTTTTTTTTTTTTATTTCTGAAATCCTTGTTTTCACTTTTTTTTAATTCTGAAATTCTTGTTTTCACTTTTTTTTTTTCATTCTGAAATCTTTGTTTTCACTTTTTTTTTTTTTTAATTCTGAAATCCTTATTTTCACTTTTTTTCATTCTGAAATCCTTGTTTTCACTTTTTTTTTTCATTCTGAAATCATCCTTGTTTTCATTTTTTTTTAATTCTGAAATTCTTGTTTTCACTTTTTTTTTTTTTAAATTCTGAAATCCTTGTTTTCACTTTTTTTTTGTTTATTTCTTAAATCCTTGTTTTGTGGGGGGTTTCTTTTGGGGGTTTTTTTGTTTTTTTAATTTGGAAATTCTTGTTTTCACTTTTTTTTTTTTTTTTCATTCTGAAATCCTTCTTTTAATTTTTTTTTTTTTAATTTTCCCCCCATCGTTATTTAATCTCAGTGCTGCTGATCTTCTGCATCCTATTTGCAGCCACTTCCTGCCCACATACGCTCCATTGGCTGGCAGTATACACAACAGTTAAAGAAGCCCACTTTGGTGCTGCAGAAAACAATATTCATTTTCATTCGAGGTTGCATAAAACTTTGCATTAAAATGGAGCTCCAGAAACAGACAAAACCGCTCTCTCTTCCCTCGGGCTGCAGAAAAGGACCACTCAGCTGCAGCGATCTCTCAGCAAGTGTCCAACGCCCCCCCCCCCCCAATCATACCCCCACACACATCGCTAGAGCTGTACAATCAGCAGGAATCAGGAGCATTGCAATGTCTTGTCACATAACAAGTTTCAAATTCTATTTATAGAGCTATATTTTTATTTTATTTTTATTTAGATGATCATTTTATTTCTCTGTTATATATTTTTCATTTAGATTATATTTTTACTTCTCTATTATACAATATATATATATTTATTTATAGTTTATTTCTCTATTAACCAAAAAGAAAATACAGATAATAGAGAAATAAACTATAAATAAATATATATATATTGTATAATAGAGAAGTAAAAATATAATCTAAATGAAAAATATATAACAGAGAAATAAAATGATCATCTAAATAAATATGACAAACAGAAATAATCTAAATAAAAAAATACTTCTAATAAAGAAATAAGAATATAATGCAAGTAAAATAAATATAATAGAGAAATAAAAATATAATAAACAAATATAATTGATAAATTAAATTATAAAAATAGAAATAACCAAAAAAAAAATACAGATATTTCTATTTTTATAATTTAATTTATCAATTATATTTGTTTATTATATTTTTATTTCTCTATTATATTTTATTTACATTATATTCTTATTTGTTTTTTTTTGTTTTCATTTAGATTACTTTTTCTCCTCATTTTATTTTTATTATATTTTTATTTCTCGGTTACATTTATTTTACTTGCATTATATTCTTATTTCTTTATTAGAAGTATTTTTATTTAGATTATTTCTGTTTCTCTTATTTATTTGGTGGAGGCTCATTGATGGGGTCTCCTTATTCTAAAGGGTTCATTTTGTGGCCCGCTCTCTTTTTGATTGGTAGATTTCTCTGGTTACAGTAATCACCAGGCGGAGTGTGAAGCAGCACAGGGAAGTTCTAAGTTGTGGTGATGATGGAGGGGGTGCCAGATGAGAAGTCACCACATTGTTTGGGTTCTCTTATCTTGGCCATGTGTTCCTCTTCTACGGGATTGAAGGGAGGAGGTAGAGTTCCTGGTCCTCCATGAAGAGTAAAGAGTAGGGGTTGACAATGGCTGGAGAAAGGCCTAGGGAAGTTGGTTGAGGAAGAGGACATGGCAATTGAATCAACCATATCTGGTGACAATCTTGGATAGGGTTGACAATGGATGAAGAAAGAGCTAGGATGCTGAGTTAGCTGAGGTCTGAAAAGAAGCATGGTAAGGAGAAAATGGTGATGGAGTCCACCAGATCCGGTGACCATCTTGGATGGGAATTGTTGGTTTTCACTCATGAAGATGGGTGGTTGCTGTCCCTAACTAGAGTCATGAGAGGGCAAGTAATGGGTCTGGGCCCTCGTGTGGTTCTGCCCACGAGAACAGAGAACATTCAAAGTAGGGTGCACTGAGGTAACCAAGTCTACCATATCTAGAGATCATCTCGGGTAGGGATTGTTCCCCCTGCCTCATGAAGCCTGGAGTGAGATGGGTGGTTGTTGTCCCTAACAAGAGTCATGAGAGGGCAAGTAATGGGCCTGGGGTATTGAGAGGTTCTGCCCACGTGGACAGAAAGAACATTCGAAGCGGGGCGAACTGAGACCACCAAGTCTACCAGATCTAGTAATCGTCTCGGGTAGGGATTGTTCCCCCTGCCTCATGAAGCCTGGAGTAAGATGGGTGGTTGCTGTCCCTAACTAGAGTCATGAGAGGGCAAGTAATGGGCCTGGGCCCTCGTGAGGTTCTGCCCACGAGGACAGAGGGAACATTTGAAGCGGGTGCACTGAGGCAACCAAGTCTACCAGATCTAGTAATCGTCTCGGGTAGGGATTTTTCCCCTTTCTCATGAAGCCTGGAGTGAGATGGGTGGTTGCTGTCCCTAACTAGACTCATGAGAGGGCAAGTAATGGGCCTGGGGTTTTGAGAGGTTCTGCCTATGAGGGTGCATTGAAGTTGATGTGTCCTTGGGTGGCCTGTGGTACCCAACCACTGCTGCTATGGTGGGGTGCTAATGAGGAGCATTCGATGTATTGATGAAGATCTCACTTTACCTTTGTAGGCCCCTCTCCCTTTGAACCCCAATCCCTATATCATCCATACTGTCCTCACGTATATTGTATACTTGATCTCACTGACACTCTTTGGGGAATGTTCCTCTTCTCCATTTGTCCAGTTGTCCCTCTTGACCCTTCGAGTAAACCTTCATTCAACCATACATCCCACTCCATCCATGGTGATTATTCTGCAAAGCCTAATTTCCTTACGTATAATTTTCCTTTCCCTATTGTTGGACCTCCTGGTGGGGGGGCTTCTGTTGTCATGCAGGATGTGGCTTTCCCATTTAGCAGTAATGAAGCCTGATGCCTTCATTTTTTTCCAGCCGCAGTTACAGATGAGCTTCTGTTTCCTGTATGCGCCTTTCCTTCACCCGTCCTAGGCAGGAGATATCCAGGACGTATCCAGATGCAATTACCGCTTTTCGGCAGTGACAGATTGCATCTAATTTTACATCTGCGCGCGTTCTGTTCCTCCGTATTTATTTGGAACTGAAGAGACAAATTCTAGCCATGCAAGATGGTAGCGCCCAATGTACGAGGGACCGGAGATGTGCGTTGGCATTTTATATCTGTGTGTGTGTGTGATGGAGAACGGATAGGCTTTAGCCAGTGCCACCGAAGTGTAATGGTAAGAAGGGTGGAATTGGCCAAAGCTTTTCTGTATGGCCAAAGGTCCGTGAACACCTGACTATCCCTCCTTTTATGAGCTCGATGGACTATATATAGAGTTTGCCCCCTTTTTTGTAGCTCCGCTTTTCTAGGAAGGCCTTCCACAAAAGTTTTTGGAGGATGTCTGTGGGAATTTGTACCCATTTGTGAGAAAAGGTACCGATGTTGGATCACATGTTGGGCCTTGCATTTGACACAAAAAAAAAAAATCTGATTCACAATCATGTTCCAGATCATCCCATAGGTGTTCAGTTGGGTTGAAGTCAGGGCTCTGTGCAGAACACTTGAGTTCCATCACACCTATTTGAGCTTGGACATTCCATTCCTGAACCATGGACGTTAATATGAAGTTACCCCCTGTAACATCCTCCACTCCTCTAGGAAGGCTTTCCACAAGATTTTGGAGGGTGTGTGTGTGGGAATTTGTGCCCATTAATGAGGTCAGGTACTGGTATTGGGTGAGAAGATCTGGCTTACCATCAAAGTTCAAATTCATCCCAAAGGTGACCAGTAGGTCAGGGCTCTATGCAGGACACTTGAGTTCAAACCTACTGAACTCCTTTTGGAATGAGAAGACCTCAATGGTGTTCCATAGGGTTAAGGGCAGGTTTTGTTGTTGGATGAGAACATTTTACCAAAGGTCCTTCAAAAGTAGGGTTGAGGTCAGGACTCTGTACAGGACACTGGAGTTCCTCCATGACCTCAAACCTACTGAACTCTTTTTGGAATGAGAAGACCTCAAAGGTGTTCTGTAGGGTTAAGGGCAGGTTCTGTTTTTGGATGAGAACATTTTACCAAAAGTCCTTCAAAAGTAGGGTTTAGGTTAAAACTCTGTACAGGACACTGAAGTTCCTCCATAACCTCACACCTACTGAACACCATTGGGGTGAGGAGACCTCATGCCAGACGTGTTCCGTAGGGCTGAGGGCAGGTACTGATGTTGGGTGAGAAAACCTGGCTCACCATCCACACTCTACCCCAAAGGTGTTCAGTAGGGTGAGGTCAGGGCTCTGTGCAAGACACTCGAGTTCCTCCATGACCTCACCCCTACTGAACACCATTGGGGTGAGACCTCATCCTAGACGTGTTCCGTAGGGTTGAGGGCAGGTACTGATGTTGGGTGAGAAGACCTTATACCAAAAGTAAGGTTGAGGTCAGGGCTCTGTACAGGACACTGGAGTTCCTCCACACCAAACTGGCCATCTATGTCTTTTATGGAGCTGGCTTTGTACACAGAGGACAGTCATGGGGGGACAGAAAAGGGTCTTCACCAAACTGGTCATCCATGTCTTTATGGAGCTGGCTTTGTACACGGAGGACAATCATGGGGGGACAGAAAAGGGTCTTCACCAAACTGGTCATCCATGTCTTTATGGAGACAGCTTTGTACACGGGGGACAGTCATGGGGGGACAGAAAAGGGTCTTCACCAAACTGGTCATTCATGTCTTTATGGAGCTGGCTTTGTACACGGGGGACAGTCATGGGGGGACAGAAAAGGGTCTTCACCAAACTGGTCATCCATGTCTTTATGGAGCTGGCTTTGTACACGGGGGACAGTCATGGGGGACAGAAAAGGGTCTTCACCAAACTGTTACCACAAGGCTGGAAGAGCACAATTGTCTCCAATGTCTTTGTATGATGGAGGATTACCAGGGCCCTTCACTGGAGACACCTGAACGTGGTAATTTGGAGGGTGGACAACTTCTTTTTGGCACCATAGTGTCTGTCCCAGGTTGGGAGCTGAGTTTAGAGTTGGACCTGCCCTTCGCAGAGGTGGCTTGGTTGGATAGTGTGGTTTCCCATGTAACAAAAAACCATCAGTATTTATCCCAAAATGTTGAAATCGTTGGGAAATGTTTGTGGTGTTGGCCGTGCTTCCCCACCCGCGTGCACCGCGTTTCCCCACCCGCGTGCACTGCGTTTCCCCACCCGCGTGCACCGCGTTTTCCCACCCTCGTGCACCTTTTCGTATTATAAATGACTCCAAATATCGGCCTTTGAGGCTTCCTCTCTTGGTGTGCAGATCATACTCCATCCATCTGGTGCTGGACCCGTGATTGATGTTCTCCAGGGAACCACCGGATGACATTTTTCATCTGTTTTCGAAGACTTGCAGCGTCTTTCACAGGAGGAGCAGAGATTCTGCATGATCGAATTTTTCAGCGACTCGAGGACCGCTAGACCGTGTGAACCCCAAAAACACGGGCGTGAGGTACAAAGATTGCTTCCTGGAGGCCTCCTTTCACTGTGCGGCATTCCATCCTCAGATTTGTGACCTTTTTATAAAAATGTCCTAATGGGAAGACGTGTCTGTCCTTCTCGGTAATAATTGGGTCGTCTGGTGTCACTTCCTGAAGGTGGAATTTATTGTCCCTATGAAATGGTCTGATATGTTGGCTGCTCCCCCCTCCCCCGAAGATCAGCGATTTATATTTCTTCCTGTCCAGAACAGGTGAAGGCTATTAGCCGGTTTGATGGAATATCCGCCGCCGTCCGCCAGGCTTTGGGTTTGCTGCGATTTTCTTCATTTCTTGTTTTCTGTTTAACTCTGACTATTCCAGCACATACGGCGCCTCAGTGACGGGTTCCGGCTTCAACAATTCAGAAAATGTCAGAACTTATATAGGGTTGTTTTTTGTTTTTTCCTTTTGTATGTCCAGCATGTACCCCCCCCCCCCCCCACACACACACACACATCTCCCCTCTAGAACTTGTATGGCTGGTGGGAATAGAAAATGTCCCATCATTGGTGTCAGTGGGAGGCATGGTGCCCCATCATTGGTATCAGTGGGAGGCATGGTGCCCCATCGTTGGTGTCATTGGGTGGCATGGTGCCCCATCGTTGGTGTCAGTGGGAGGCACGGTGCCCCATCGTTGGTGTCAGTGGGAGGCACGGTGCCCCATCACTGGTGTCAGTGGGAGGCACAATGCCCCGTCACTGGTGTCAGTGGGAGGCATGGTGCCCCATCACTGGTTGTCATGGTGCCCCATCACTAGTGTCATTTGGAGACATGGTGCCCCATCACTGTTGTCAGTGGGAGGCATGGTGCTCAGTCACTGGTGTCAGTGGGAGGCATGGTGCCCCATCATTGGTGTCATTGGGTGGCATGGTGCCCCATCATTGGTGTCATTGGGTGGCATGGTGCCCCATCGTTGGTGTCATTGGGTGGCATGGTGCCCCATCGTTGGTGTCATTGGGTGGCATGGTGCCCCTTCGTTGGTGTCAATGGGAGGCACGGTGCCCCTTCGTTGGTGTCAGTGGGAGGCATGGTGCCCCATCACTGGTGTCAGTGGGAGGAATAGTGCCCCATCACTGGTGTCATGGTACCCCATCACTGGTGTCAGTGGGAGGCACAGTGCCCCAGAACTGGATTAATGCAAGCAAAGGGCTACATTTTGGCCCCTGGGCCACAGTTTATAGTATTCCTAGATTTGTAGAATTGTTGGAGGCAGCTGCTGGGAGGTCTGTTGATTGACCTCCAGAACTACATCTCCCAAATGTCCTCCCCTTAGTGTGAGGGTTCCTGGGAGTCAAGGCAGCAGCATTGTTCTACAGGGGCAGAAATCCATGTATACATGTGGGGTGGGGGTCGGGAGGAGTTCTGTAGTCCAGAAGGCAGGTGGGTAGTGCAGCAGGGGCGGAGTTATCAGCAGGGATAAATAATGTGGGGCGTGGGGGGGGGTCACTTTTTTGGCGGCTGCCATCACCGGGCTGGAAATCTTCATAGAGAAACAGCATGGAGCTAGAAGGTGGTCCCACATGTAGGGGTCCCATCACCATTCACCACAAAGAAGCCCGAAATCCGTTCATTCTGGGGAAAAATGAGCGACTTTCTGAGATTTTTCTTATATATTTTTTCTAGGATTTGTAGAATATTTCAGCCGTAAAATCTCAATTCCGCATCCGTGAAATGGAGGGCTGAGCTCCGCGTGCCGCATGTCCATCACCTGTCAGTGTTTGCTGGGAGAGGTGACCCCATCATAGAGCCGGCGTGACATGTGACGCCGCCTTTATCTTCCTGTCACACGCATGGATCGGTCGGAGGAACTGCCATTTGTAACCTCCAGACGTGACCGTGAGTCCTGATTGGTGTCTCTTGTACATGATTTATGGAGGTTGTATAGAATTCTTCGCATCGGCCCTTCCTTGCAGCATCATCCTCCTCCTTCCATGGGGCAGCACGGTGGCTGAGTGGCTAGCCTGGCAGGACTTGGGTCATGGGTTCGAATCTCAACCACGGCACCACCTGCATGGAGTTTGCATGTTCTCCCTGTGCCTGCGCGGGTTTCCTCCGGGTACTCCAGCTTCCTCCCACACCCCAAAGACATGCTAGGAGGTGAATTGGCTCCTGTCTAAGTTGGCCCTAGTATGTGTATGTATGAATGTGAGTTAGGGACCTTAGATTGTACGCTCCTCGGGGGCGGGGACTGATGTGAATGTACTATATATATATGTAAAGTGCTGAGTACATTGAAGGTGCTATATAAGTACCTGAAATAAATAAATAGATAATCTATATATTTTTTTGTGTGTGTATATATATATATATATATATATATATATATATATATATATATAGATATATAGATATATAGATAGATAGATAGATAATACTTAAAATGTATATTTTGACTATATATTCTATTAATATCCATCTAAATAAATTAAAAAAAAAAAATGTATATATAAAAAAAAAAATTCTATTAATATCCCTCTAAATAAATAAAAAAAAAATAAATAGAATTTTTTTTTTGTGTATATATATTTTATTTATTTTTTTTTTTATTTATTTAGAGGGATATTAATAGAATTTTTTTCTTTATATATACATTTTTTTTTTTTTTTTTAATTTATTTAGAGGGATATTAATAGAATTTTTTTTTTGTGTATATATATTTTATTAATATCCCTCTAAATAAATTAAAAAAAAAAAAAAAAAATGTATATAAAAAAAAAAAATTCTATTAATATCCATCTAAATAAATAAAAAAAAATAAATAAAATATGTATACACAAAAAAAAATTCTATTAATATCCCTCTAAATATTATTTATATATATATATATATATATATATATATATATATATATATATATATATATATATATATATATATATATATATATATATATATATACATATTTTTTTTTGTCATATCATGTAAAAATTCATATATGTACAATAAAATATTGTTAGAAATGTACCTGTAATATATATACTAACCCGGGTCAGTAAGTTCCTGTATATTCTTTAACATGTTATGGGTCATTTTGCAATTCATTTTCAAGTTTTTGTTTTTTTTTTGTTTTTTTTTTGTTTTTTTTTTTCCTGCAGCTTTTATATAAATATTGATTATAAAAATATATATAACATAATTAAACATTATAGTACTTATACTAATATTTATCATTTATATTGGGTTAAAAAAAATTATATTACTTATATTAATATATGAAGAAATATATTTATAATTTAATGATATAAATAATCCCTGGTGATCCCGCCATGGAGGTCCTTGTTCAGGCACTTCCTGTTGCAAGGTGACAACGCTTTGTCAGTCTCCCAGCTGCTCTGCTGTGTGGTCACCCTGTTTTATGGTCTTCTAAGGGAGATTGCATGTTTAAGCAACAGACCTGGTCCATATGTAGACGGCACGTGGCTGTAAAGAGGCTAAAGGAGACCAGCAGCACTGAGATTTTTTTTTTTTTTTTTTTTAAACATCAACTGAATACTTTATTGACCAGACAAGACAAGATTGGTACAATGTGATACATAATCTGCAGCAGAATGAAACAAAGAAAACAGACGTGTTCATCCAAATAGTACAGCACCGAAATAAAGACAAAACCAAAGGATTCCCAATGTTAAAAAATGACAGTTGGCTCTGATGGGTGCCGAGAGCAAACTAAATGTTTCCGAAATCTGTCCCTTGCCTGTAGTTGGTGAGGATTGGTGTTCTGTATGGAGGGATGTCAGACTGGTGTGTATATTATTGTTAGTCTCCAGTCCAATGTATATAAACTTGAAGAGGAGCTCCTCCCCCTCCCTCCTCCCCCTCCCTCCTCCTCCCTCCCCCTCCCTCCTCCTCCTCCCTCCTCCTCCCACTCTTTCTCCTCCCACTCTTCCTCCTCCCCCTCCTCCTCCTCCCTCCTCCTCCCACTCTTTCTCCTCCCACTCTTCCTCCTCCCCCTCCTTCTCCTCCCTCCTCCTCCCACTCTTTCTCCTCCCACTCTTCCTCCTCCCTCCTCCTCCTCCCCCTTTCTCTTCCTCCCTCCTCCTCCTCCCCCTCTTCCTCCTCCTCCTCTCTCCTCCCCCTCTTCCTCCTCCCTCCTCCACTTGAAGAGGAGCTCCTCCTCCTCTCCCTCCTCCCCCTCCCCCCCTCTCCTCCTCCCTCCTCCTCCTCCTCCCTCCTCCACTTGAAGAGGAGCTCCTCCTCCTCCCTTCTCCTCCTCCTCCCCCTCTCTCCTCCTCCTCCCCCTCTCTCCTCCTCCCTCCTCCCCCTTCCCCCTCTCTCCTCCCCCTTTTCATCCTCCTCCTTCCCCCCCTCTCCTCCTCCCTCCTCCACTTGAAGAGGAGCTCCTCCTCCTCCCTTCTCCTCCTCCTCCCTTCTCCTCCTCCTCCTCCTCCCCCTCTCTCCTCCTCCCTCCTCCCCCTTCCCCCTCTCTCCTCCCCCTTTTCCTCCTCCTCTCTCCTCTGCTTGAAGAGAAGCTACTCCACCTCCCTCCCTCCTCCTCCTCCACTTCTTCCCCCCTCCTCCCCCTCTCTCCTCCTCCCCCTCTTCCTCCTCCTCCTTCCTCCACTTGAAGAGGAGCTCCTCCTCCTCCCCCTCCTCGTCCTCCCTCCTCCTCCTCCACTTGAAGAGGAGCTCCTCCTCCTCCCCCCTCGTCTTCCTCCAGACTCCTCCTCCTCTATAAAGGTTAAACAGGAGCTCTAGACTCCACCTCCCCCTCCAGACTCCTCCTACAAAAAATTAAGTCATCAGCAGGGGCGGACTGACCATTCGAGCACTCAGGCACTTCCCGAGGGCCCGGGGTCAGTAGGGGGCCCCATGAGATGCCCCTGGACCTTTCATTGGCTTTTTCATAGGCTTTTTTTGGGTGTGGGCGAGGACACAGGGGCCCCATGATCCCCTATTGCCCGGGGGCCCCATGAGTTGTCAGTCCACCCCTGGTCATCAGTTACAAATACTGGAACCTGTCCCCGGGGTCCAGTGTGGTCCTCACCCGGGCCGGTTCTTCGCCATTCTCCGGGTTTCCGGTGCCGCCATTGTAAGTAAGGGAAGTCTCGCGGCTTCAGAGCTGGCTCCCTACCGCGCATGCGCACGTCGTGCTGTGCTTGCCTTGTGATTGGTCCTGTAGTCCTCTGGGACCTGTGAAGTGTTCCAGGAGACTATGGGGGGGGGACTTCTGGCTCAGTTCACCAAAGTGGAAGCGGGTATATGTCATCACCAGGTCCCCCCCCCCAGAGGAGAGGAGGAGGGGCACACAACCAAATCTTCCCCTTTTGGGCGGAGCTCCACTTTAATCTTTGCTATACACAATGAGTTCTAGGTTTGCTGATTGGAGTTCTGATTGGTCCCTGTGAAGTCCCCGGTCACCTCTGATCCGGCGGGGTATCATGTGATTCCCGTCTTCTTTTTGATCCGGTTGCCTTGGATACCTCAGATGGAGCGACGAGCTGGTTTGGGTTTTATTCTTTAATTTGCTTGTCAGCTTCTCCATAACCAGCTCTGGGTTCAGTAATGTGATCAGATGGAACCGCGGCAACGGCGGCTGGGGGGGAGAATATCGCCGCGATTCACGCCGTGTTCCTCCTCTCTCCTTATTCTGTGCATTAGTGCGATATTTATACATACAAACAATGATGTCATCAGTCTGCTGCACGCAGGAGGGAGCATTTCTTCAGTCTCCTCCCCCAGTGATCAGACTGTACATTGTAACTTTGTAGAAGGAGGAGAAGTCATTTCCACAGTCTCCTCCCCCAGTGATCAGACTGTACATTGTAACTTTGTAGAAGGAGGAGGAGTCATTTCCTCAGTCTCTCCTCCCCCAGTGATCAGACTGTACATTGTAACTTTGTAGAAGGAGGAGGAGTCATTTCCACAGTCTCCTCCCCCAGTGATCAGACTGTACATTGTAACTTTGTAGAAGGAGGAGGAGTCATTTCCTCAGTCTCCCCTCCCCCATTGATCAGACTGTACATTGTAACTTTGTAGAAGGGGAGGAGGCATTTCCACAGTCTCCTCCCCAGTGATCAGACTGTACATTGTAACTTTGTAGAAGGGAGGAGGCATTTCCTCAGTCTCCTCCCCCAGTGATCAGACTGTACACTGTAACTTTGTAGAAGGAGGAGGAGTCATTTCCTCAGTCTCCTCCCCCAGTGATCAGACTGTACACTGTAACTTTGTAGAAGGAGGAGGAGTCATTTCCTCAGTCTCCTCCCCCAGTGATCAGACTGTATATTGTAACTTTGTAGAAGGAGGAGGAGTCATTTCCTCAGTCTCCTCCCCCAGTGATCAGACTGTACATTGTAACTTTGTAGAAGGAGGAGGAGTCATTTCCTCAGTCTCCCCTCCCCCATTGATCAGACTGTACATTGTAACTTTGTAGAAGGGGAGGAGGCATTTCCACAGTCTCCTCCCCCAGTGATCAGACTGTACATTGTAACTTTGTAGAAGGGGAGGAGGCATTTCCACAGTCTCCTCCCCCAGTGATCAGACTGTACATTGTAACTTTGTAGCAAGTCACAGGGTGGGAGGCAGTAGCAGGGGCTGATCTGTGTCAGACATTTGTGAACACCACCACACAGGCACTAGCGTTTCCATGATCGCTGAGCCGCCCTCTCAGTGCAGGAAGTAGATGGTGTCCCCGGCTGAACAATGATGGTGCCGTCCTTCTGGGGAGATGAATGCCAGGTACTGTGATGGTTGTGCTGGGCGATGAATCCTCTCACTGATCACACTCCAGGGCCGTAGATCTGATGACAGGTCCACTTCTTCATGTATTCATATTGGGGGGGGAGATGAGCGCCTTCCTGGTGACAACGGTAAGTTATATGGATTGTATCTGCAGGGATCTGACAGATCGTTTATTTCCTGAATTCCCTCCATCAGGGACGCCATCGATCGGTCCGCGCCGGGCCGGGACTACGGCGGGTGGAGTTCATATTTCTCGGGAGAGACGGAAATGTTGGATGAAGACCGTAAATCATTGTTATTGATGGTCAGGAAGACGTCCCTCTGTCTGTGGTGTCATCTGATGAACGCCGGCATTTCACCGCGGTGGGAGCTTATTCCTTCCATGTCTCCCAGGTCCCCCCCTCCCCCCATCAAGATGCTAATGACATTAAACTTTGCTGCCGGTGTCCCCGCATGGAAGATCCGCCCTCTGATTGTCCCGGTGTCCCCGAATCGAAGATCCTCCTTCTGATTGTCCCGGTGTCCCCGCATGGAAGATCCGCCCTCTGATTGTCCCGGTGTCCCCGCATCGAAGATCCGCCCTCTGATTGTCCCGGTGTCCCCAAATCGAAGATCTGCCCTCTGATTGTCCCGGTGTCCCCAAATCGAAGATCTGCCCTCTGATTGTCCCGGTGTCCCCAAATCGAAGATCTGCCCTCTGATTGTCCGGTGTCCCCAAATCGAAGATCAGCATTCTGACTGTCCCGGTGTCCCCGAAATAAAGATCCATCCTCTGATTGTCCCGGTGTCCCTGCATCAAAGATCCACCCACTGATTGTCCCGGTGTCCCCGCATCGAAGTTTCATCCTCTAGTTGTCCCGGTGTCCCCGCATTGAAGATCCTCCCTCTGATTGTCCCGGTGTCCCCGCATCAAAGATCCGCCCTCTGATTGTCCCGGTGTCCCCGCATCGAAGATCCGCCCACTGATTGTCCCGGTGTCCCCGCATCGAAGATCCGCCCTCTGATTGTCCCGGTGTCCCTGCATCGAAGATCCACCCTCTGATTGTCTCGGTGTCCCCGCATCGAAGATCCTCCCTCTGATTGTCCCGGTGTCCCCGCATCGAAGATCCGCCCTCTGATTGTTCCGGTGTCCCCGCATCGAAGATCCGCCCTCTGATTGCCCCGGTGTCCCCGAAATAAAGATCCGCCCTCTGATTGTCCCGGTGTCCCCGCATCGAAGATCCACCCTCTGATTGTCCTGGTGTCCCCGAAATAAAGATCCGCCCTCTGATTGTCCCGGTGTCAATGTATTTGGGAATGGGGTATCGGACGTTGCGATTGGCCGATACAATGTATCCGGGAATGGGGTATCGGATGTTGCGATTGGCCGATACAATGTATCCGAGAATGGGGTATCGGATGTTGCGATTGGCCGATACAATGTATCCAGGAATGGGGTATCGGATGTTGCGATTGGCCGATACAATGTATCCGGGAATGGGGTATCGGACGTTGCGATTGGCCGATACAATGTATCCGGGAATGGCGTATCGGACGTTGCGATTGGCCGATACAATGTATCCGGGAATGGCGTATCGGACGTTGCGATTGGCCGATACAATGTATCCGGGAATGGGGTATCGGACGTTGCGATTGGCCGATACAATGTATCCGGGAATGGGGTATCGGATGTTGCGATTGGCCGATACAATGTATCCGAGAATGGGGTATCGGATGTTGCGATTGGCCGATACAATGTATCCAGGAATGGGGTATCGGATGTTGCGATTGGCCGATACAATGTATCCGGGAATGGGGTATCGGACGTTGCGATTGGCCGATACAATGTATCCGGGAATGGCGTATCGGACGTTGCGATTGGCCGATACAATGTATCCGGGAATGGCGTATCGGACGTTGCGATTGGCCGATACAATGTATCCAGGAATGGGGTATCGGACGTTGCGATTGGCCGATACAATGTATCCTAGAATGGGGTATCGGATGTTGCGATTGGCCGATACAATGTATCCTAGAATGGGGTATCGGACGTTGCGATTGGCCGATACAATGTATCCGGGAATGGCGTATCGGACGTTGCGATTGGCCGATACAATGTATCCGGGAATGGCGTATCGGACGTTGCGATTGGCCGATACAATGTATCCAGGAATGGGGTATCGGATGTTGCGATTGGCCGATACAATGTATCCAGGAATGGGGTATCGGACGTTGCGATTGGCCGATACAATGTATCTAAGGAATGGGGTATCGGACGTTGTGATTGGCCGGCACTGTGTCGCTGATCGCCGCCATTACTAGTATCGCCGCCATTTGTAGACGCGATAACTTTCACGTAAACCAATTAATTTACATTTATCGGGATTTTTTTTTTAGCGAAGACACGGAGCGGAATACATTTTGGCCGAAATTTGAGGAAATTAAATTTTTCTTTAATTTTTTTTTTACTGGACGTGTTTAATAGCAAAAAATAAAAATAAATAAATGATAATTATAATAAAAAAAATTATATATATAATTTTTTTTTAAATGTATTTTTATTTTAATTTTTTTTTTTTACTTTTTGCTATTAAACACGTCCAGTAAAAAAAAATTAAAGAAAAAATTAAATTTCCTCAAATTTCGGCCAAAATGTATTCCGCTCCGTAGCTTTGCTAAAAAAAAAAAAAATTTTTTAAATAATTTATTTTCAGAATTGTTGGTCTTTTTATGTTTATAGCGCAAAAAATAAAAACCGCACAGGGGGTCAAATACCACCAACACAAAGCTCCATTTGTGGGGAAAAAAGACGTAAATTTAATTTGGGGGCAGCGTTGCACGACCGCGCAATTGTCAGTTTAAGTAACGCAGTGCTGTATTGCAAAAAATGGCCGGGTCAGGAAAGGGGAATCCTCTGGTGGCCGAGGGGGGGGGGAATCCTCTGGTGGCCGAGGGGGGGGGGGAATCCTCTGATGGCCAAGGGGGGGGGGGAATCCTCTGGTGGGCGAGGGAGGGGGGGGTGAATCCTTTGGTGGCCGAGGGGGGGAATCCTCTGGTGGGGGGAATCCTCTGGTGGGCGAGGGAGGGGGGGGTGAATCCTTTGGTGGCCGAGGGGGGGAATCCTCTGGTGGGGGGAATCCTCTGGTGGGCGAGGAGGGGGGGGAATCCTCCAGTGGACAAGTGGGGGGGAATCCTCTGGTGGGCAAGGGGGGCAGAGGCGGACTGACAACTCATGAGGCCCCCTGGGCAGTAGGGGATCATGGGGCCCCTGGGCAATAGGGGATCATGGGGCCCCTGTGTCCTTGCCCAAACTCAAAAAAGTCTATGAAAAAGGTACCAGGGGCATCTCATGGGGCCCCCTACTGGACCCCGGGCCCTCTGGCAGTGCCCTAGTTTCCAAATGGTCAGTCCGCCCTTGGGGGGGGGGGGTAAATCCTCTAGTGGCTGAGGGGGGGAATCCTCTGGTGGGCGGGGGGGGGGAAATCCTCCGGTGGATGAGTGGGGGGGGGGATCCTCTGGTGGGCGAGGGGGGGGAATCCTCTGGTGGGCGAAGGGGGGGAATCCTCTGGTGGGTGAGGGGGGGGAATTCTCTGGTGGCCGAGGGGGGGGGGGCAGGGGTGGACTGACAACTCATGGGGCCCCCGGGCAATAGGGGATCATGGGGCCCCTGTGTCCTTGCCCAAACTCAAAAAAGCCTATGAAAAAGATACCAGGGGCATCTCATGGGGCCCCCTACTGACCCCGGGCCCTCGGCCTGAGTTTCCAAATGGTCAGTCCGCCCCCGGGGGGGGGGGGAGTCCTCCGGTGGCCGAGGGGGGGGGAACCCTCCGGTGGGGGGGGGGAGTCCTCCGGTGGGCGAGTGGGTGAACAAACTGAAGGTAGAAGCTGATTGGCTGCCATGCATGGCTGAGTGCTCCAGGTTTAGTAAATCCCCCCCCCCCCCCCCCGGGTTGTAGTAGAGGAGACATTCTGGGATTATGATGGCACTAGATATACGGAGGAGATTTACTAAACCTGGAGCACTCGGGATCTGGAGCAGCCAATCGGCTTCTAGCTTCAGTTCGTTCAATGAAGCTTTGACAATAAAACCTGGAAGCTGATTGGCCGCCGTGCACAGCTGCACCAGAATTTACACTCTCCAGCTTTAGTAAATCTCCCCCCCCCCCCCCATCAAGAAAAGTCCGGAAGATGCCCATCTAAGGGGATGCTGGGGAAGCTGCCATGTTCCTCCTGAATGAGTTCGCCCCGCCCCCTACCCCCCCCCCCCCAGGCATTGTACATAACGCGCTCCTCTCCTCTGGCAGCTCTAACCGTCTCTAGAATTCGTGGCGGCAATAACCAACGCACATTCTCTCCACATTCTCTCCACATTCTCTCCTCGCTCTCCTCTCCTCGCTCTTCTCTCCTCGCTCTTCTCTCCTCGCTCCTCGCTCTCCTCTCCTCGCTCTTCTCTACTTTTGACTCCATCGAGCTTTGTTGAACCCTCCGCCAGTTCGCCAAGAAGATGAGCTTCGGTGGATTGTTCAGGTTTGGGGGGAAGCTGATCCGAAGGAGAGTTTTGGATTTCAACAGCGAGAAGACGTGCTTCGTCCGCTGCCTGACCACGCTGGACTTGATCGCCCTGGGGGTCGGCAGCACGCTGGGCGCCGGGGTCTACCTTCTGGCCGGCGAAGTGGCCAACGAGAAAGCGGGTCCGGCCATCGTGCTGTGCTTCCTGGCGGCAGCCCTCTCCTCCGTCCTCGCCGGGCTGTGCTACGCCGAGTTTGGAGCGCGAGTTCCCAAGACCGGCTCTGCCTACCTGTACAGCTACGTGACCGTCGGCGAGATCTGGGCATTCACCACCGGATGGAACCTGATCCTCTCCTATGTGTTGGGTAAGCCGACGTCTCTTCCATGTTCCTTTTTTATTCGGCGATTTGTCCCTTCGCTGTGTGCCACGTAGGAGAAGCCACGTAGGAGAAGCCACGTAGGAGAAGCCACGTAGGAGAAGCCACGTTTGGGGCTTTCAGGACGTCTGGATGCCTTGTGGTGTCGGCGCAGATTCCACCATATGGTGACCACCTTCCCTACCCAACGTCCATGCTTGTGTTCAGGGTGTCACTGGCGGGAAGGTTTGGTGGCCCAGGAAGTCCCATCGGAGGTTTGTATACTTTTGTTGTATATTTTGAGTTGAGGGCCACAATGAAGCTCCGTGTTCCTCGTGGTGTCGGCTCTGATTCCACCATATGGTGACCTCCGGTGCCGGTACATAGGAGCATGCAGACCACCTTCCCGTCCATGCATGTGTTCAGGGTGTCACTGGCGGGAAGGTTTGGTTCCCCAGGAAGTCCCATCGGAGGTTTGTATACTTTTGTTGTATGTTTTGAGTTGAGGGCCACAATGACGCTCCGTGTGCCGCCGTCCCTACAGAAGTTCCGTGATGAATTTTTGATGTAAAGT